>NC_140170.1:185169879-185172379 GCF_963971535.1 Notolepis coatsorum
TGTGTATGTACTGTATGTACTGTGTGTGTGTACTGTATGTATGTACTGTATGTACTGTATGTATGTACTGTATGTACTGTGTGTGTGTACTGTATGTATGTACTGTATGTACTGTGTGTATGTACTGTATGTACTGTGTGTATGTACTGTATGTACTGTATGTATGTACTGTATGTACTGTATGTATGTACTGTATGTATGTACTGTATGTATTGTATGTATGTACTGTATGTATGTACTGTATGTATGTACTGTATGTACTGTATGTATGTACTGTATGTATGTACTGTATGTACTGTATGTATGTACTGTATGTATGTACTGTATGTACTGTATGTATGTACTGTATGTACTGTATGTATGTACTGTATGTATGTACTGTATGTACTGTATGTATGTACTGTATGTATGTACTGTATGTACTGTATGTATGTACTGTATGTATGTACTGTATGTATGTACTGTATGTATGTACTGTATGTACTGTATGTATGTACTGTATGTATGTACTGTATGTACTGTATGTATGTACTGTATGTATGTACTGTATGTACTGTATGTATGTACTGTATGTACTGTATGTATGTACTGTATGTATGTACTGTATGTATGTACTGTATGTATGTACTGTATGTACTGTATGTATGTACTGTATGTATGTACTGTATGTACTGTATGTATGTACTGTATGTATGTACTGTATGTACTGTATGTATGTACTGTATGTACTGTATGTATGTACTGTATGTATGTACTGTATGTATGTACTGTATGTATGTACTGTATGTACTGTATGTATGTACTGTATGTATGTACTGTATGTATGTACTGTATGTATGTACTGTATGTACTGTATGTATGTACTGTATGTATGTACTGTATGTATGTACTGTATGTACTGTATGTATGTACTGTATGTATGTACTGTATGTATGTACTGTGTGTATGTACTGTATGTATGTACTGTATGTATGTACTGTATGTACTGTATGTATGTACTGTATGTATGTACTGTGTGTACTGTATGTATGTACTGTATGTATGTACTGTATGTATGTACTGTATGTATTGTGGCAGACCGGCTGGGGTGGTAATAGAAGGCCGCTATGTGTCGGCCAAGGTACTAAAGCATATGCCCATATTAGGGGTTCCGGAGAGACTCCCGCCAGTGCGCCCGAGACAGGTGAGCGCCAGGGGCGTTTTTAGGGTTAGAAAACATTGGGGGCTTCAGCCCAGGGGGGTGGAGGGGGGGGGTCACCCCCCCCCCCCCCTTTTTCTTTTAAGCACAGAAATACGCAATTTTAGAGTAATTAGAGATGAATACTGAATAACTAGAATCATTAGAGGTTCTCAAAGTGAGGTCCAGGTCCATGAGAGGGATCTGGGCAGTCCCCATAGAAAATACAAAGTTAACAGGACCAAATCATCAGTTTCTTATTTATTTATTTATTTATTTAGCCAGTTAAACATTGATCTGGTCCAAGAAGCCCCAACAGGAGTACAAATATACATATATACACATATATATACATATATATATATAATATATATACATATACTGTACATACATACACATATACACCAATAACAAAATAAAAACACAGTTAAGAATCATACACATAAGCAAATAAACAAACAAACATATGCACAGCCTATGTACAAAATAAATAACACACCTTACACTCAAGGAGCAAAATATAGGCCCAGATTTGCACCTCTACAATGTCAGCCTCACTTTTTGCAAAACAATACACACAGTGATTTGCAAAACACTAAACACACTTGCATTACATTAGACACAGAATGTCAAATTACCACACATATGAGCCAATTGGTTAAACACAGCCATCAGATGCACAAACACACCATTGCTTAATTGTAGATACACCAATCAGGTTTAAGCACTATAAAAATGCAGCAGGTGAGTTCACCTGTCTTCAACCAAAATGGAAGGAGAGTGAAGTACTGTACACAGAGAACGTGAACATATACAATACATTCACCAAACACTACACAAGACAACCAATGATGCAGACTGATGAAAATATACATTTTCTCCCATTTTCCCAAATCAGTCAACATGGAGAATCACAACAAAAAATTATCTTGCCAGATCCAGCTAGGCAAAGAGATAATGTCTATTATTTTCTGTTTCAAATTTTTCAAAAAAAAATTTTGTTACTGTAATTTTAACCTGTACTGGATACAGTATTTTATGTTTGTCTGATATTTGCTGAGCTTACAGTGTTATGCACATAGTAGCATGAAAACTGGGACATGTATTGTTGTGATTCTCCATGTTGAAATGTTGACTGATTTGGTTATATGGAGAGAACATTTATATTTTCATCAGTCTGCATCATTGATTTGGGTATATGGAGAGAAAATGTTATTTTTTTCATCAGTCTGCATCATTGATTTGGGTATATGTAGATAAATAAATTATATTTTCATCAGTCTACTCTACAGCATTGGTCTTGTGTAGTGTTTGGTGAATTCA
>NC_140170.1:185179879-185183086 GCF_963971535.1 Notolepis coatsorum
ATCCCTTCCCCTTAATTGACCGATATCAATCACTGTCTCCTGAGCCGTTCAGCCATTGTGTGATGTGTGCCTGGTGCCAGTGTATGGCAGCCATTGAGCCTGTGTAGCCCAAGGTTGGGTGCTACCAGTGGTGGTGAAGGAGGCAATTTCCACCACATTGTAAAGCGCTTTGAGTGTCTAGAAAAGCGCTATATAAACGCAATTCATTATTATTAATTATTAATTATTAAATGTTTATTGTGAGCGATCTGTGGTGCTGAATTTCCCTCTGGATCAATAAAGTACTTCTATTCTATTCTAAGCTAGCGACCGCTGCTGTCCCTGTCGTTCCAGGTGTCAGGCTCCTCATCGGGAGATCTAGTCTGTGACCAACAGTGATGCCAGATTACTTGTAAAAAGAATCTGATTACTGATTACTCCTTTAAAAAGTAATCTAGTTACTTTACTGATTACTTGATTATCAAAGTAACTAGGTTACGAAGTCGTCGTCGTCCCCCCGCTGCTGCCACAACATAAGAATGACAACAGTTTTTGTTTTAAAATAATGCTTTATTGAAAGTGCTTAATGTCAAAAATCATGATTGGCTGCTCAGACAGGTCATCATGAGACGTCATCAGCCATCAGGCCATATAAGGTCACACCTGGCTCTCTTATCATCAGCATTATGAGATAGTAACTAAATAGTAATGCACAGCCACTTGGAAAAGTAACTGTAATCAGATTACTGGCTTGTAAAAAGTAACAAGTTAGATAACTATTTACTGAAAAAAGTAATCAGATTAGAGTAACTAGTTACTTAGTAACTAGTTACTGGCCTCACTGGTGACCAAGGGTCTGATCTCTGGGATCTGTGGACTACAGCAAGAGCAACGTCTCCTGCTCCGTCGACCAGAGGGAGGTTAATCTTCAAATCTAAAAACACGGCTGACATTTTGGTCCGTCGAGCGCAACCTTGTGTGTGGCGTTCCGGTCTAACCGTAGCCTTTACCTGAAGGCAGACGGACCAGAGCAGCATCCATGCGAGTGTCAAGTTTTCGAGTTCAAGTTTAGTTTTATTTGAGGCGGCTAGGTGGTCGCAGTGGGCAAGGCGCTCGCCACCAACGCAGGAGATGCTGGGTTCGAGCCCAGCTCTCGGCGTTGCTATCAGCTTGGCTGGTCGTTCATACTAATACAATTGGCAGTATTAGGGGGTGGGAAGCTGGTGGGTGGGGATCGGACATTGTGGACAGCGACTCCTACAGGTCGGTTGGTGCGCCTGCGCAGTAGAATCAGGAAGCGACGAGGGCGGCGTGTCCCTCCCACGCAGACCCTCGCCGCTGAGAGATTGCGCTGTTCAGGTGAAAAGATGCGACGGCTGCCTCCTCGAGTACCGGAGGGGACACGTGATGCAAGGCTTCGTCCACATTGCAGCCGGCCTGTGGGAGGCATGGCCAACAGCGTTCGAGACAGGGGAGGGTAGAATTGGACAATACGAAATTGGGGAAGGGAGAAAAAAGAAAATGGGGAGAAAAAGTAGATTAAAAAAAAAAGGTTTAGTTTTATTTGTCACGTATAAAGTACAGTGTGCTTCATACAGTAAAAAAAAGTATAAAAAAGAATAAAGACCAAACACTATACAAATTATACAATATACAAACAAAAGTATATTAGGGGGCACAGAAGCTAAAAGCAGATGTTCCTAATTCAGTGCAAACTCTAGGAACCTTAACTCATTGAACGCGGCTCCCATGTGTTCACCGCCAAAAACGAGTATACTCGTTTTTATTTTATTTTATTATTATTATTATACTAAACAGTCAGCCGGACCTTGTTGCGTGATCCTGGTACCGCTGAGTGAATTCGAATTGAAATGAAGATTGAATCCCGATAGGTGGCAGTATCCTCCCGGATCATCCACCTCTAAGGACAACAGGAGGCTCTGCTCTAAAGGAAGTCAGTGATTTCAAGTACCTGGGCTCGTGGGTCAACTCGTCCGAGCAAGACCTTAAAGTGAGGAAGGCACTTGCGTGGAGGGCTCTGAACGGCATGACCAGTGTGTGGAAATCCAACTCCCCCGTCAAATCAAGCTCAACTTCTTTCATGCAACAGTTGAGTCTGTCCTTTTGTATGGCAGTGAATGCTGGACATTGAAGCCCACCCTGCAGAAGTCCTTGGATGGGTGCTACACCAGAATGATGCGTGTGGTGCTCAACATCAACAGGGATGAGCATGTCACTAATGCAAACTTGTATGGGGGGTGCTAAAGGTGAGCGATAAAGTGGCAGTCAGGAGAATGAGGCTGGCAGGTCACTGCCAGAGACACCATGAGATGCCAACCAGCAAACTTGTGCTGTGGGAACCAACACACGGGCATCGATCACGAGGACGTCCCACGTTAACCTATGTGGACGTACTCAGGAGAGATGCGGGAACAGAAAGCACCAACGTGCTAGCCAGATGCATGGAGGATCGGGATGACTGGAAGCACCGATGGAGGGCCCGTCCGAGGACGACCTAGATAGATCGCCTACCTTTTGAACTGGGCTAGTTTACTGTGGGGGGGGGGGGGGGGGGGGGGGGTGTGGCACAGTAGTAGCCACTAGCCTGCAAACTGCCTATGCAATGGCGAGCGACCTATTGGAGATTATTATGAAGAGGACAAAATGATCACACTTATGGATGATGAGGTGCGTTTTCACCAGACTACATTGGACTCAGCACTTCTGGTAAATCATAAAAATACTATAGTCAAACCGGCCGAGCATGTAACATTATCTGTCGCCGAGTTGAGAGCACCCCAGACTAGAGCCAACTAACGTTCGGCAATGGCGATCGCCTAGAGCAAACTCTTGGAGATTATTATGACGAGGACAAACTGTGACGATCCATCCAGTAGTGGTTAACACTGTCGCCTCACAGCAAGAAGGTCCAGGGTTCGATTCCCGCTTGGGGACCAGGTTTCCATGATGCCAGGTACCCAGGTGGGGTATCTCCAGGCCTTTCTGTGTGGAGTTTGCATGTTCTCCCGTGCTTGCAAGGGTTTCCCCCCCGATAAGATAAACCCAATGGAAAAACATGCACAACAACAGATCGCTAACGCTGTGGCGTCCTTGACGAAGACGGACAGGAGCACTTGGATTGGTCCCCTGGCGCGGCTCACGTTGACGCCTGTCTGCTCCCGGCTGCCCTTGGGGGGGAAGGACGACGGGATGGGTTAATCGCAGAGA
>NC_140170.1:185183286-185200786 GCF_963971535.1 Notolepis coatsorum
GGGTGGTTGCAATTCGAAACTGGCCCCGGTAAATGTCCAAACACAGTAAACAGTACTGTATATTTGTATATCATGTATGTCATAAATGTCTTGATGAATTGAAAATGGGAGACGCTGATGTAAACAAGATGAACGTTTTTTTCTGGTCTGCATCCCCCTTAACAATTGTTTGTATTGAGCCGTACTGTACCCATTCTGCAATCTGTTAATACAGTTTTAAATCAATCAATCAATGCTAGGCTACGATGATACGTTATGATGATACGCTATGATGATACGCTACGATGCCCTGCTATGATGCTACGCTACAGTGCTACGCTACGATGATATGCTACAATGCCCTGCTATGATGCTATGCTACAAAGCTACGCTATGATGCTACGATGCTACACTGTAATGCTATGCTACGCTATGATGCTATGCTATGATGCCACGGTATAATGCTATGCTACGATGCCTTGCTATGATGCTATGCTACAATGCTACACTACGATGCCATGAAAACACATACTGTAGTGCTGTTACATTTACCGCATGCTCCAACAACATGATATGCATTTATATAGCCTGTACTTAGTGAATACAGTGTATACAGCAAATGGCATGTTCTCACTCTCTCTTTCTCTCTCTCTCTGTTCCTCCCTCTCTCCTTCCCTCTCTGCCCCCCTAGCCCAGCCCCCCCCCCCCCCTCTGCTGAAACACCCCCCCCCCCCACCCACACACACACACACACACACACACACACACACACACACACACACACACACACACACACACACACACACACACACACGCACACACACACACACACACATACACACACACACACACACACACTTCTGACAGTTCAGATACCAGATCATCACTCAGGATCATAGTCACTGAAGCATGTGACTGTCTAAAACACACACACACACCCCCCCCCCCACACACACACACACGCACGCACGCACGCACACACACACACACGCACACACACACACACACACACACACACACACACACACACACAGACACACACACACACACACACTTAAATACTTTATGTGAATCCACAGATTATACACAGACACACACACACACACACACACACACACACACACACACACACACACACACACACACACACACACACACACACACACACACACACACACACACACACACACACACACACACACACACACACACACACACACACACACACACACACACACACACACACACAGGGGTGGATTACAGAAAGGGCCTACTGGTCCAGACCCAGGGGTCCAGGGCTCAGCGGGCCCTAAGCCAGAGGCTGTGTGAAGTCACTGTTATTAACGTTATATCTCTCGCTGTGAAGACAGCGAGTTTAGTCATCTGTGTCGATAACAGACCCCGAAAGTCCTGCTGAAACACTGGAGGAATAGCCTGAACGTTCACCTTGAAGATGTCACAGGAAATAAGCCATCATGACACCTTCAAAGGGGACGTTTATCCTGCTTGTTTGGCTGTTTGGCTTTAAACCCCTGGAGCCTATGCCCTCTTTTTGGGGTTTGGGGGTGGCTTGGGGAGGGGGAGGGGAGTATTGGTGGAGGGGCTCAAGGTCAATAGCAGGGGCATAGCAAGAAATGCTGGGCCCTGTGCACGAGTCGTCTCTGGGCCGCTCTCCTCTCCCCAGCCCCCTTTTAGTAAAAACCTTTAAAACTGTTTTATTCCAGACCCCCTGTTATTTTTCATTTTTTTTTATTGATCTTTTCCCCCCTCCTTTTTCCTCCGATTTTCTCCCATCCCAATGTTAGTCGTTATGCCAATTCCCAATCCCCTTCCTGGTCGCTGCGCACTTACCCCCCACAGTCAGGAGAGTGGAGGCTATCACGTGCTTCCTCCGACACACGTCCAGCCAATCAACCGCTTCTTTTCACCTGGCAGCGCGGACTCTCACCGAGAGGGCGTAGCGTGTGGAAGGATCACACTACCCCACTTAGATCCTATCCGCGCTGAGCAGGCGCCCAGACCGAACTGTAGGAGTCGCTGTTTACAACGACCCGGACCCACCCCGCCAGCTTCTCCCACCCTCTAATACTGCCAATTGTATTAGTGTGAACGGCCAGCCAAGCTGGTGACAACGCCGGAGCTGTGAGCTGGATTCGAACAGGCGAATCCAGCATCTCCGGTGTTGGTGACGAACGCAATCTCCGCTACGCCACCTGACCGCCCTCAGACCCCCTGTTATGATTCATACACCCCTTTTAATAAAAAGCTTTACAACCATTTTAATCCAGACCCTCTGAGGGGCCTCCCTCAACTCGGGGCCCTGAGTAGTCAGTTCCACTGTCCCCCACTTCTACACCCTAATCAACAGGAGGTGCCGTACAGTAAGTGTCCTACACCACCATGAAGCTGGGTCCTACACCACCATGAAGCTGGGTCCTACACCACCATGAAGCTGGGTCCTACACCACCATGAAGCTGGGTCCTACACCACCATGAAGCTGGGTCCTACACCACCATGAAGCTGGCTGGGTCCTACACCACCATGAAGCTGGGTCCTACACCACCATGAAGCTGGGTCCTACACCATCATGAAGCTGGGTCCTACACCATCATGAAGCTGGGTCCTACACCATCATGAAGCTGGGTCCTACACCAACATGAAGCTGGGTCCTACACCACCATGAAGCTGGGTCCTACACCATCATGAAGCTGGGTCCTACACCACCATGAAGCTGGGTCCTACACCACCATGAAGCTGGGTCCTACACCACCATGAAGCTGGGTCCTACACCACCATGAAGCTGGGTCCTACACCACCATGAAGCTGGGTCCTACACCACCATGAAGCTGGGTCCTACACCACCATGAAGCTGGGTCCTACACCACCATGAAGCTGGCTGGGTCCTACACCACCATGAAGCTGGGTCCTACACCACCATGAAGCTGGGTCCTACACCACCATGAAGCTGGGTCCTACACCATCATGAAGCTGGGTCCTACACCAACATGAAGCTGGGTCCTACACCATCATGAAGCTGGGTACTACACCACCATGAAGCTACACCACCATGAAGCTGGGTCCTACACCACCATGAAGCTACACCACCATGAAGCTGGGTCCTACACCACCATGAAGCTGGGTCCTACACCACCATGAAGCTGGGTCCTACACCATCATGAAGCTGGGTCCTACACCATCATGAAGCTGGGTCCTACACCATCATGAAGCTGGGTCCTACACCACCATGAAGCTGGGTCCTACACCACCATGAAGCTGGGTCCTACACCATCATGAAGCTGGGTCCTACACCAACATGAAGCTGGGTCCTACACCATCATGAAGCTGGGTCCTACACCATCATGAAGCTGGGTCCTACACCACCATGAAGCTGGGTCCTACACCATCATGAAGCTGGGTCCTACACCACCATGAAGCTAATGCAATGGACATTAAGGAGGCTAGATAAAGCTATGGAACACCCTACTTATGGACATTAGGGAGGCTAGATAAAGCTATGGAACACCCTACCTATGGACATTAGGGAGGCTAGATAAAGCTATGGAACACCCTACCTATGGACATTAGGGAGGCTAGATAAAGCTATGGAACACCCTGCCTATGGACATTAGGGAGGCTAGATAAAGCTATGGAACACCCTGCCTATGGACATTAGGGAGGCTAGATAAAGCTATGGAACACCCTACCTATGGACATTAGGGAGGCTAGATAAAGCTATGGAACACCTTACCTATGGACATTAGGGAGGATAGATAAAGCTATGGAACACCCTACCTATGGACATTAGGGAGGCTAGATAAAGCTATGGAACACCCTACCTATGGACATTAGGGAGGCTAGATAAAGCTATGGAACACCCTACCTATGGACATTAGGGAGGCTAGATAAAGCTATGGAACACCCTACCTATGGACATTAGGGAGGCTAGATAAAGCTATGGAACACCTTACCTATGGACATTAGGGAGGCTAGATAAAGCTATGGAACACCCTGCCTATGGACATTAGGGAGGCTAGATAAAGCTATGGAACACCCTACCTATGGACATTAGGGAGGCTAGATAAAGCTATGGAACACCCTGCCTATGGACATTAGGGAGGCTAGATAAAGCTATGGTCACACCCTGCCTATGGACATTAGGGAGGCTAGATAAAGCTATGGAACAGTCTGCCTATGGACATTAGGGAGGCTAGATAAAGCTATGGAACACCCTACCTATGGACATTAGTGAGGCTAGATAAAGCTATGGAACAGTCTGCCTATGGACATTAGGGAGGCTAGATAAAGCTATGGAACACCCTGCCTATGGACATTAGGGAGGCTAGATAAAGCTATGGAACACCCTACCTATGGACATTAGTGAGGCTAGATAAAGCTATGGAACAGTCTGCCTATGGACATTAGGGAGGCTAGATAAAGCTATGGAACACCTTACCTATGGACATTAGGGAGGCTAGATAAAGCTATGGAACACCCTGCCTATGGACATTAGGGAGGCTAGATAAAGCTATGGAACACCCTGCCTATGGACATTAGGGAGGCTAGATAAAGCTATGGAACACCCTACCTATGGACATTAGGGAGGCTAGATAAAGCTATGGAACACCCTGCCTATGGACATTAGGGAGGCTAGATAAAGCTATGGAACACCTTACATATGGACATTAGGGAGGCTAGATAAAGCTATGGAACACCCTGCCTATGGACATTAGGGAGGCTAGATAAAGCTATGGAACACCCTGCCTATGGACATTAGGGAGGCTAGATAAAGCTATGGAACACCTTAACTATGGACATTAGGGAGGCTAGATAAAGCTATGGAACACCCTGCCTATGGACATTAGGGAGGCTAGATAAAGCTATGGAACACCTAGGGACAAAAGTAAGCTATAAAACGTATCTCTTCCTCATAACCTTTTAATACATTCTGCCAATGAGACTCATTACATCCACACTGTAAATATTGTATCGTAAATGCCAGCAATTTTATTGCACTTCTTTTATTCTCTATAGTCTATTTCATGCTCATTTTTCTTTTGACAGCATTTCATGTTTGCATTTTATGTTTATTCGCACAGCCGTGAAGCACTTTGGGCTGCAATTATTGTGTGAAAGGTGCTACACAAATATAGATTCTTATTATTTTGATTTACGGAATATAATACACCATTGAAACGTCGTCAATATCCTCCATAACAGCTGCGGCATTCTCATTAAGCACAGTACAATATCCACAGTACAATACCCCCCCCCCTTCTCTCTCTCTCTCTCTCTCTCTCTCTCTCCCTCTCTCTCTCCCCCTCTCTCTCCCTCTCTCTCTCTCTCTCTCTCTCTCTCTCTCTCTCCCTCTCTCTCTCTCTCTCCCTCTCCCTCTCCCTCTCCCTCTCCCTCTCCCTCTCTCTCTCTCTCTCTCTCTCTCTCTCTCTCTCTCTCTGTGCCTGAGCCACCAGAGCAGAACATGCCTTTGTGTCTCCAGCGCCTCACCCGGAGCCTATAGAGCCGAGAGGCAACGTTGAGATAAATCGCATGTAATTAGGTGGCTGTCGTGAGACGCGCCCGGGTGACATGAACACACGCGCCCCACTGTATTCACCCTGGTGGTCACATGAACACACGCGCCCCACTGTATTCACCCTGGTGGTGACATGAACACACGCGCCTCACTGTATTCACCCTGGTGGTGACATGAACACACGCGCCCCACTGTATTCACCCTGGTGGTGACATGAACACACGCGCCCCACTGTATTCACCCTGGTGGTGACATGAACACACGCGCCCCCCACTGTATTCACCCTGGTGGTGACATGAACACACGCGCCCCACTGTATTCACCCTGGTGGTGACATGAACACGCGCCCCACTGTATTCACCCTGGTGGTGACATGAACACACGCGCCCCCCACTGTATTCACCCTGGTGGTGACATGAACACACGCGCCCCCCACTGTATTCACCCTGGTGGTGACATGAACACACGCGCCCCCCACTGTATTCACCCTGGTGGTGATATGAACACATGCGCCCCCCACTGTAGTCACCCTGGTGGTGACATGAACACACGCGCCCCACTGTATTCACCCTGGTGGTGACATGAACACACGCGCCCCACTGTATTCACCCTGGTGGTGACATGAACACACGCGCCCCACACTGTATTCACCCTGGTGGTGACATGAACACACGCGCCTCACTGTATTCACCCTGGTGGTGACATGAACACACGCGCCCCACTGTATTCACCCTGGTGGTGACATGAACACACGCGCCTCACTGTATTCACCCTGGTGGTGACATGAACACACGCGCCCCACTGTACCTGGCAGAACGAAAAAAAAGAACACAAAAAAACGAACGAACTAAAACGAAAACGCAAAAAAACGAACGCCAAAAATTAACGAACTAAAACGAAAACGAACGAAAAAAAATAACAAAAAAACGAACGCAAAAAAAATGAACGAACTAAAACGAAAATGCAAAAAAACGAACGCAAAAAAATTTACGAACTAGAACGAAAACGAACGAAAAAAAAATAAAGAAAAAAAACTGACGCAAAATAAGAACACAAAAAAACGAACGATCTAAAACGAAAACGAACAAAAAAAAATTACGAAAAAAACCGGACGCAAAAAAAGAACGCAAACAAATTTACGAACACAAAAAAACGAACGCAAAAAAATGAACAAACAAAAACGAAAACGCAAAAAAACAAACACAAAAAAACGAAAGCAAAAAAAATAACGGACAAAAACGAACGCAAAATAAGAACGCAAAAAATTAACGAACTAAAACGAAAACGAACACAACAAAAAAAACACAAAAAAAACAAACAAAAAAAAAAACACAAAAAAAAGAAAGCAAAAAAATGAACGAACTAAAACGAAAACGCAAAAAAAATAACGCAAAAAATTAACGAACTAAAACGAAAACGAACGCAAAAAAATAACAAAAAAAAAACAAACGCAAAAAAACAAACGAAACACACGCGCCCCACTGTATTCACCCTGGTGGTGACATGAACACGCGCCCCCCACTGTATTCACCCTGGTGGTGACATGAACACACGCCCCCCACTGTATTCACCCTGGTGGTGACATGAACACACGCGCCCCACTGTATTCACCCTGGTGGTGACATGAACACACGCGCCCCACTGTATTCACCCTGGTGGTGACACGAACACACGCGCCCCCCACTGTATTCACCCTGGTGGTGACATGAACACACGCGCCCCACTGTATTCACCCTGGTGGTGACACGAACACACGCGCCCCACTGTATTCACCCTGGTGGTGACATGAACACACGCGCCTCACTGTATTCACCCTGGTGGTGACATGAACACACGCGCCCCACTGTATTCACCCTGGTGGTGACATGAACACATGCGCCCCCCACTGTATTCACCCTGGTGGTGACATGAACACACGCCCCCCACTGTATTCACCCTGGTGGTGACATGAACACACGCGCCCCACTGTATTCACCCTGGTGGTGGTGACATGAACACACGCGCCCCACTGTATTCACCCTGGTGGTGACATGAACACACACGCCCCACTGTATTCACCCTGGTGGTGACATGAACACACGCGCCCCCCACTGTATTCACCCTGGTGGTGACATGAACACACACGCCCCACTGTAGTCACCCTGGTGGTGACATGAACACACGCGCCCCACTGTATTCACCCTGGTGGTGACATGAACACACGCGCCCCCCACTGTATTCACCCTGGTGGTGACATGAACACACGCGCCCCACTGTATTCACCCTGGTGGTGACATGAACACACTCGCCCCACTGTATTCACCCTGGTGGTGACATGAACACACGCGCCCCACTGTATTCACCCTGGTGGTGACATGAACACACGCGCCCCACTGTAGTCACCCTGGTGGTGACATGAACACATGCGCCCCACTGTATTCACCCTGGTGGTGACATGAACACACGCGCCCCCCACTGTATTCACCCTGGTGGTGACATGAACACACGCGCCCCACTGTATTCACCCTGGTGGTGACATGAACACACGCGCCCCCCACTGTATTCACCCTGGTGGTGACATGAACACACGCGCCTCACTGTATTCACCCTGGTGGTGACATGAACACACGCGCCCCACTGTATTCACCCTGGTGGTGACATGAACACACGCGCCTCACTGTATTCACACTAGGGATGTCCGATATTATCGGCCGATATCGGCATTACAATGTAATATCTGAAAATATCGGTATCGGTTTAAATATTTTTTCTTTTTTTTTTTACATTTCTATAACCTTTATTTACCCAGGCAAGCAAGTAAGAACAAATTCTGATTTTATTTATTGTAAAAAGTATGCAAAATGTTGTGTTAATTGCACAACAAGAGATATGTAATGTTAATTACCTGAAATTATTCCATTTTTGGGGGGGGGGAACCCTGCATATATCGGTATCGGTTGATATGGGTTGATATCGGTATCGGAAATTAAGAGTTGGACAATATCGGTGTATCGGTATCGGTAAAAAAGCCTATATCGAGCATCCCTAATTCACACTGGTGTAGTGGTGGCTGGTGAATTTTTCTCCAGGGGGGGCTATACCGAAAATTAAGCAAACATGTACCGAGGTATCACAATGTCACTCACACACACACACAAACACGCGCACCCACACATCAGCGAAACCACACACTGAGTAGCCTACTGTGCGAGTCAGAGCGTCTGCGAAACCACAAGCGTACGAATATTTAAGTAGGTACAGTACAATCACCATTGCCATCGATCAATATATGATCACAGTCAATGCAGCCAGGTTTCCAATAGCGCCTACACAAACATGCATGCCCCGATCTCAAAACGCTCTCTCTCTCTCTCTCTCTCTCTCTCTCTCTCTCTCTCTCTCTCTCTCTCTCTCTCTCTCTCTCTCTCTCTCGCACCACACAAGCCCCCCCAGAATTCACCCGTAGTCAAAATCCCCCTGGCGGGGAGGGGCAACGACCCGGCCACGGCGAGTGAGGAAAGCCGGGGGCCGGGGAGAGAGGAGTGGCGTAAGCGCCCGTGCCTTCCCCGACACCCGGAGGCACTGACATCGACGAGGCCACGGGTGACTCAGCCGGAGGCGGGCTCCGGGGCAGCAGTGGGCGGCCTCTGCGGGGGGGCAGGGCCAGCTCCAAGGGCCGGGAAACGTCCAGGTGGGTGGGCTTAACTCTGTCAACAGCCACAGTCTCAGTCCTACCGCCCACGTCAATTACCAGGCCCTTATCCCCATGTTGCAGGACCCTGAACGGGCCATCGTAAGGGGGACGCAGGGGTCCGCGGTGGGCGTCGTGGTGAACAAAAACGTAATCCGCTGTGTGTAGGCCGCGAGGAACTCGGGAAACAGGGGCGCCGTGCTGCGACGTGGGGACCGGCCGCGGACCAGGGGGTCATCGCGGCAGGGATAAAAAAAACTTGTGGCGGTACACCAGTTCAGCGGATGAGGACTTCAGGTCTTCCTTCGGGGCACTCCTAAGGCCGAGCATCACCCACGGTAGCCTGTCCACCGAGTTGCCGTCCGACAAGCCCGCGCACAGTGCTGCTTTCATGGACCGATGGAAGCGCTCGCACAGCCCGTTAGCTTGGGGGTGATAGGCGGTGGTGTGATGTAGCTTAACCCCCAGACCTCTGGTGACTGTGTTCCAGAGCTCCGAGGTAAACTGCGAGCCTCAGTCGGAGGAGAGGTCGGATGGAGTCCCGAAACGTGCGACCCACGTGCCGATAAACGCACGGGAGAGGGGAACGGCTGTCCACCATGGTCAGCAGGTAGGTGAAGCCATGAGAGGAGGGAAGCGGGCCCACGAGGTCGACGTTGACGTGGTCGAATCTCCTCTCAGGGACCGTGAAGGTTTCCAGCTGGGCCTTAGTATGGCAGTGTATTTTGACCCATTGACAGGCTACACACGCGTCGACCCAGGCTCTCACATCCTTCTTAAGCCCCTGCCACACGAACTTCTGGGAAACCAACCCGCTCGAAGGTTTCCTGCCGGGGTGGGACAGGCCGTGCACTGCCCTAAAGGCGTGCCTTCGCCAGCCTTCGGGGACCAGCGGTCGGGGTTGTCCGGTGGAGAGGTTGCACAGTAGCGTCGCACCCGAGCCACTAATCGCAACGTCTTCCAGGCGTAAACTGGAATCAGCGGTCCTGAGGGCCTGGATCTCGTGGTCGGAGCCCATGCTGACATAGTCGAGGACCAGCTGTGCGGCCCCGATGACCCCCCTGGAGAGACAGTCTGCGACCACGTTGGACTTCCCGGCGATGTGCTGTATGTCCGTGGTGTACTCGGAAATGTACGCAAGCTGGCGCTGTTGTCGTGCAGACCACGGCTCCGCCACCTTCGACATAGAGAACGTGAGGGGTTTGTGGTCGACGAAGGCCGTAAACCCGCGGCCTTCCAGCAGGAAGCAAAAGTGTCGCACCGCCAACCAGAGGCCTAGGAGTTCTCTGTCAAACGCACTATACTTGCGCTCCTTGGGGGTCAACTGGCGGCTGAAAAACGCGAGCCGCTGCCAGGTGCCATTGACCCACTGCTCGTGCACCGCACCAGCAGCGTAGTAGGCGGTGGTAATAGCGACCAGGGCGCCGGGTGACGGGTGAGCCAACATGGGTGCTTCTCCTTGGCGGCCATGAAAGCGGTCGTCCTCTCGGCCATCCAGTCGATGGCCTGGTTGGGAGACTTGTCTTTCAAGGCCTCGTAGAGTGGACTGCCCATGGTGTGGGCTGCCCGGAGGATAAACCGGTGGTAAAATGTCACCATCCCAAGGAATTCTCGGAGGGCTCGAGCCGTCGGTGGTCGGGGGAATGCGGAAAACGGCCTCCACCTTTGACGGGAGGGGGCGGACCCCCTCTTGTCAATGAGTTGCCCAAGGAAATGGATGGAGGTCAACTCGAACCGACACTTAGCCGGGTTGATGATCAGGCCGTGTCGGCCAAGCCTCGTAAAAAAGGCACTGGAGGTGAGCCAGGTGTTCCTCAGGGGAGGAGCTGGCGAAGAGGATATTGTTTAGATAGACAAAAATAAACGGCATGTCTCTGAGCGTCGAGTCCATTAGCCTCTGAAAAGACTGTGCCGCGTTCTTAACCTCTTCCACCCATGCGGTCCCGTCACACGTCATAAATCAATCATCAATCATCTCTAGACTGTATGACATAATTTTTTTCAAATGTATCTAAGAGTAAACATCTTAACCATGTCACAACAGCAGTCATAGTGTATACTTTCAGCAATACGTTTGTTTACCAATAGGTTCAAGTGTTATTAGTGGGATTTTAGTTTTTGAAATGTGATAATATTTCCGCAGAGATTTTTCATTTGTGGCTGTCACTGAATGATGATGATTTGTAGTCATATGAGCACAGGGCATCCAGAGCTCTCAATGAGCGTTGCAATTTCGACCCAGGGAATTCTAGCCTCCTGCAAACAAATTACTTGTGTATGAATCTTTTTTATTTCTCTTATTTCTTGGGATACTATATCACAAAACTGAACGTTATATGTTATATACGCATAGATTGTGAACGTTTAGCAACAATCAGCGTTGCATTCCGATCCAAAAAGGATGGAGTCATATCCATTATAAGAATGGAACTGTAAATATAGTAGATTTCATTCTCGGTTCTTCATGCACGCCTTGTGATACTAAATCCAAATTGAACTCTGGCATTGGAAAGAGTAGATTTGGCCCGATCCATAGATGTGCAAGTTGGCTATAATAAGGTCATTTATAGGCCTGATATTCTATATTCTATAATAATATTTCAAATTGTGTCCGGATGGCAGAATTCAGTACTGTATCTACAAAACCTTCTGTTTACTCATCTTATCTTTATTAATTTCCTTAGATCTTTTGTACACGTGATCTCAAGAAGGTACTGAACGGGCTCAGTGGCAGTTTTTCATGTCTCGTCATTTTTAGCATGGTGTTATTCACTGTCAAAGATGCAAAGAAAAACCATAATTTATATTCTCCTTTACATTCCCTGAGATCCATAGATGTCCCTCGATACCAAGAACATGCAACTGGACCTTGTAGAAGTGGAGAAATCTTCCATTTACTTAGGTATGTATTTTTAGTAGAGGTGGGCATAGATTACTTTTTTTAATCTAGATTAATCTATCTGCAATCCTGGATTTAATCTAGATTAATCTAGATTAAAATGGCAATTTTTTTTTAAAATAAATCTGCCGAAGGCATTCAAAATATGTGTGTTCTACCCAAATAATGACCAGAAGTAAGTCCTTACTTTTTATTTCCTCCTTATGTTTCTCAGGCCAGGTGGCCCATTACACCATGAGCCCATCTCCCGTTTCCAAAAATGCATTACAGACTGTTTGAAAAAGCTGTTTTGCTATGATAATTGGTAATTAAATATCAGAATAATGTTCAATAAGATGTACTTGTGTTTAATAAGTTGTTTTATTCAGAAGTTAACACAAATAAATAATATTACCAGTACAGTACAGTATCTAGCACACTCTCAGGAGCAAAACAGAAAGAAGCATTTCAAACTTGAACTATGTGACATGGCTTGACTCAATCAGTCCAATCTCTATTTAATAATAATAATAATAATAGATTTAATTTGTCTCCTTCTTCCACCAGTCACTCAGGCAGACCAGCTTGTTTTATGTAGCGGTGTCTACTTATAGTGCCTATAATATTTGTCCCGTTGGGTGCCAGACAGGGCCAAACCCTGCCAATGCAAATCAACTGCTCCAGTGGAGTTGCTCAGTGGCCAATGGTGTCAACTGTGGTTGTACTGGGCAGCTCCCAGGTGTGAATGGAACTGTGTGAATGTGAAGCAGGGCGTTCCTGAAAAAGAGCATCTGTGCTCAGCGAACCTACCCTGGGTAAATAAAGGTAAAAAAAAAGAATGTTAAAAAAATGTACAAAAAAAAAAAAAAATTAATTTTTATAAATTTTTTAGATTAACTGCGTCAATTATATTATCTCGCGATACTAGTATCGCGTTAACGCAGCACGTTAACGCCGTTAACGGCCCAGCTCTAATTTTTAGGCAGATTTTCAGAAAATAGGGCTAGTGTTACGAGGGTGAGTGTTGACGAGGTACCAGTTGTGGAGGAAGAATGAGGCAGAGAGTTGTTGCTCTACAATGGTGGCTCCTTTAATGTAGGAACAGTACACCAGAGCGATAGATAACAAGGACGCCGAGCGCCTACAGTGATGAGCACACAAAAATAATAAAACGAACTAAGACAGACGACCGTGTACCGACGCTGGACGGAGAGTGAAGCACCGACGATAAACACAGGGAAGACAGGAGTTACATAAGGTCACATTCCACACGCACCACAAGTGACAGGGAATCAGAGAACACAGACAATCAGTGACAGTGGGGAAGCAAGTGACAGGTGTCAGAATGGTGGTATGGTTCTCCGGCAACATGCCCAGAGAACCCAGAACGTTACAGGCTATAGGGCTTAACAGGATAAGTGCACGTGGCAATTAGCGCAGATCTTTGTGAATTGGAGTGTTTTTGCAACAAGGCTCATTTGCATAGAAAGGGGGCCTTATTGTCCTGCCCATATTACCTCATTTAAATACCCGCAATTAGCACGGACGTACACAGATGCGCAATGATGATGGCAACACAGTTAGCGCGGTATTTCACCCTTTGCGAGGGCTTTGTGAAGGAAGGCATAGCGTCAGAAAAAGCCGTGCAATCCCTTTGTGAATTTGTGAGCTTCCAATGTCTTAATAATGTACAGTATGATTAATACGTATATCTATATGTGACATAGAAAGGTACAGGAACCCTGCAGAGAATTACTGCAGCTGTGTACAGAGACACAGTGGTGCACTACAGAAAGGGGCCAATAAAGGGCCTAACAGTCCAGTGGTGCACTACACCAAGGGGCTAATAAAGGGCCTAACAGTCCAGTGGTGCACTAGACCAAGGGGCTAATAAAGGGCCTAACAGTCCAGTGGTGCACTAGACCAAGGGGCTAATAAAGGGCCTAACAGTCCAGTGGTGCACTAGACCAAGGGGCTAATAAAGGGCTTAACAGTCCAGTGGTGCACTAGACCAAGGGGCTAATAAAGGGCCTAACAGTCCAGTGGTGCACTAGACCAAGGGGCTAATAAAGGGCCTAACAGTCCAGTGGTGCACTAGACCAAGGGGCTAATAAAGGGCCTAACAGTCCAGTGGTGCACTAGATCAAGGGGCTAATAAAGGGCTTAACAGTCCAGTGGTGCACTAGACCAAGGGGCTAATAAAGGGCCTAACAGTCCAGTGGTGCACTAGAGACCAAGGGGCTAATAAAGGGCCTAACAGTCCCGTGGTGCACTAGACCAAGGGGCTAATAAAGGGCTTAACAGTCCAGTGGTGCACTAGATCAAGGGGCTAATAAAGGGCCTAACAGTCCAGTGGTGAACTACACCAAGGGGCTAATAAAGGGCTTAACAGTTGACAGAGTCTGCGGTGTCGTCCCCGGGTGTGTGCATAGTGCCCCCCCCCCCCCCCCCTCCCCTGCAGCACTTAACCCCTGGCGTCGTACTCGTGACCTACTTTCCATGTCATTAGCATTATCCTATGTGCAAGCTTGTACATCAGCATGTCCTCACTGCGCTAACACATGAACACGGACGGTTCAGCACGTCCTCCACTGAAGACATTTCAGTTGGCGAATACTTAATAGCGATAGGACTGTGTCAAGTAATTGAATAGTCGATTTAATAGACACAATTTATGTTTCTCATAGCAGAAGGACCTCTTGTGTTGATAATTTTTTAAGAAATAACGACAATAAAAACAACCAAAGATATCAATGCAAAATACCAAAAAGTAGTTTTTGGGAGTGGCCAAAAATGATGGAAATACCCTCAGTATCATGGTTTAAATTTGAATATACCATGGTATTATTTAAAAGCTAAATATTCATACAATGATACAAGATACACCATGACAGCACCATGGCAATGTATTTATACGATGGCTGGTAACATGGTAAAACTGAAATTACCATGGAAGTACCATGGTGCTTTTTTTTGTGGTTATTCATGTTATGGATTATACTGCAGCAGGAGAGGGGGAGAAGATGAGTGGTTAAGAGAGAAAGGGATAGAAGAGGAGAGGAGAGGAGAGGAGAGAAGAGGAGAGAAGAGGAGAGGAGAGGAGAGAGAGGAGAGAAGAGGAGAGAAGAGGAGAGGTTAAGAGAGAAGAGGAGAGGAGAGAAGAGAAGAGAAGAGAAGAGAAGAGAAGAGAAGAGAAGAGAAGAGAAGAGAAGAGAAGAGAAGAGAAGAGAAGAGAAGAGAAGAGAAGAGAGGAGAGGAGAGGAGAGAGAGGAGAGAGGAGAGGAGAAGAGAAGAGAAGAGAAGAGAAGAGAAGAGAAGAGAAGAGAAGAGAAGAGAAGAGAAAGAAGAGAAGAGAAGAGAAGAGAAGAGAAGAGAAGAGAGGAGAGGAGAGGAGAGGAGAGGAGAGGAGAGGACGAGGAGAGGAGAGACGAAGAGAAGAGAAGAAGAAGAGAAGAGAAGAGAAGAGAAGAGAAGAGAAAGACGAAGAGAAGAGAAGAGAAGAGAACGAGAAAGAGAAGAGAAGAGAAGAGAAGAGAAGAGAAGAGGAAAGAGAAGAGAAAGAAGAGGAAGAGAGGAGAGGAGAGGAGAGGAGAGGAGAGGGTTGAGGAGAAGGAGAAGAGAAGAGAAGAGAATAGAAGAGAAGAGAAAGAAGAGAAGAGAAGAGAAGAGAAGAGAAGAGAAGAGAAAGAGAAGAGAAGAGAAGAGAAGAGAAGAGAAGAGAAGAGAAGAGAAGAGAAGAGAGAAGAGAAGAGGAGAGGAGAAGGAGAGGAGAGGAGAGGAGGAGAGGAGGAGAGGAGAGGGAGCGGAGAGGAGAGGAGAGGAGAGGAGAGGAGAGGAGAGGAGAGAAAGAGAGAAGAAGAAGAGAAGAAAAGAAAAGAAAGAAAAGACAGAACTACATGAGAAGAGACAGGGACAGAAGAGAATAAAACGAGACGAGAGGAGAGAATGGTTTGAATCCGTCCCAAATGGAAACGGAAACAGCGAAGTGGACAGAAGAGAAGGAGACAGATGCAGATGCAGAGCCTGGTCCAGGCCCTGCTAACCCTCCTCTCTGTCTCCTTTCTCATGGTAAATGTTCTTCCCTCTCTCTGTTTGGACAAAATACTAGGAAACAGAGAGTCAGGCGGGACTGTCAGAAGGAGCCCCACCAGACTGCTAATGCCAGCCGGTCAATCACACTGCAAATAAAAACACCAAAACAAAAGCTGACAAGTTTGAACAAAGTGAGTTTTAGATTTAGTCTTAAGGCTCACGCTTTCTCTCGTGACATTTTTAAGTCAATATCATCTTGCTGTTTTTTTTTACAGATCATTTGGATGGTTTCAAGGAGGTTCACTTGTTCCATGACGATTATAACTTGTTTCGTAAGAAAAAACATCAGGAAATATTCATTGTTTTGTTAAATAAGAGACTTTTTTCTTCTTCTACTTGTTGCCCATTAACACCTCGAGTCACCAGGAAACAAACACACGTCCTTGAAAACCAGCAAGATCATCGGCCGACGGCAGATTAACGTGAATTAAAAAAACATCATATAACCACCTTGATATGACGAGGCTGGAGGAGATAAAAACGCTTGTCATTGTCACTGTTTTGCAGTGGGAGAGAGTTTTTGGCCCGCGGGGGGGAGGGGGTCGGGGTGACGGTTTACCATCTGAATGGGCGGGAGGCTCGGGAAGAGGTGCCCCTGCAGCACCACAAAGAGACGTTTCACAACCGTCCCACACGGCACTTTGGTTCACAGTCGAACGTCTAAATATTTGCTCCCATGGACACAACATGGAGGACACTGCGGTGGAGCTCGCTCGCTGTGGGACAACAACGGGGTCATGTTGACGTCTAGGCAGCCGCTCGTTCGGCGCTAAACGCCTCCGTGACCCCGGCGACGATGTCATGACTATCTCGCTTATTCAGTCCGTCGGTCGTTCGCTCAGTCCTCCCCCCCCCCCCCCCCCCCACACGTACCCGCCACGACGACACTCACCACGTGCAGACAAGGGTTAACCACCTCAAGACCACGCAGGCGAGTGTTAGGGATTTCCTTCCCTCGTAAGTCCTTGAATTGATATAGTATGGACCGGCTGAACCAGATATATTCAGAGCGACAAAGTTCTATTTCAAACAGAGTCTTTATTGTCTGCAAGAACACACGGAGAAAAGAAACCGTCCACCGCCCTCCACTGGGCGCTCTCGAAGCAGCCTCAGATCCTCATACATATGACATGACAGCGATTTATATACTCTTACTTGCACAAAGACAGAAGAGGGAGGGGTGTGTGTGTGTGCGTGTGTATGTATGTGTGTGTGTGTGTGTGTATGTGTGCGTGTGTAAGTATGTGTGTGCGCTTATGTGTGTCTGTATCCAACTGCCATATATGGCCTGGCCCGAGATCAATCCGACCATGCTCATCTGCCCCCTCCTGTATGTGTGTGTGTGTGTGT
>NC_140170.1:185203286-185213286 GCF_963971535.1 Notolepis coatsorum
CCCAATTAACCCCTTCCCTGCCTCGGTGGAGAGGCCTGCTATACGCCACTAGCCCCCGGGCGTAATCAACCTGTCACCTGCCCGCACGTCTTCAATTCCCCCATAATGCATTTTCTGAACGGTTCATTTGGAAAGACGAAGGTGTCACGCAGAGAGGAGGATGACGGGCGAGAATTTGGAACCTAGTTGCTAACATTCATACTGCATTCGGTCTTCAGTCTTCTGCAGGTTAGCCGCTTCGATGAGCCCAAATGTGTTCATGTTTGTTGAGGTAGACGGTCTATGTACAATCTCCCTACTGGTTTTCCCCAGTCGACCTTGGAGCAAAATGTATAGAATAGAATAGAATAGAATTGAAGCATGGAATAGAAGTATTTTATTGATCCCAAGGGAAATTCAGCACCACGGATCGCTCACAAAACAATGAACATTCAGGTAGTCAAAAATCTGAAATAAGAATAGTACAAATAGTACAAATAGTACAAAGTCAGAGATATACATTCTAAAATATGTATATATACATTCTAAAATATACAGTCCAAAAATATACAGTAATATACAGTAAAGATTTACAATAAAATGTAATGTGATATGTGCAGGAATGTACAGGAAGTACCAAGCAGTGTTCATTTTGTCAGCTATTTAAATTTCTGTTTTAGTCTTAGTCATGTGTCAAATGCTCCTTTTTCGTTTTCATCATATTTAGTCATCTTCATTTATTTTTCGTTTAGTCAGTTTTAGTCAACGACAGGTCTGAGCATTTTAGTCTTTGTTTAGTCTCGATTTAGTCTTCCATCACAGCATCCACAGCCATTTAAAAACAGTTAATACATAACATACAATTATTTTGTACGTGTTAAAAACAAAGTGTGTGACGTTTGTCATGGTCCTGGTCATTAACCCTTTCACTGCCACACGACAGAACCTTTACTATCACACAACCGACGGCGATGCTCCATCATTAGCATCGTCGGTTGTGTGATAGTAAAGGGCTATAATAACCTCCTGTATTGTCACAGTGAAAGGGTTAACCGGCTGTCGTGTGGCAGTGAAAGGGTTAAAAATCCCTGTTGATGAGTATGAATGCGTTGGGATGTGTTGTCTGTATCCCAGCAACGGTAGAATGGATGACGTCACACGCTTGGTGGAATGTAAACACGGCGACTGCATGTGAGAATTCTCTCGGGAGGTAATATGGCCTCAGTTCTACCACCAATAGTTCTATGTCTGGGGAACATATATGTTCCTTTACTGTAACATGTCCGGGATTACACTGTTATGGTGATATTGCTCCCCTGGCTGCTAACTGTTACCTCGGTTGGAGGACTAACCTATCGGATGTCACTCTCTTCTTCTACGGTGTTGGACGTTCAATAAAGTGAAAGGGTTAACCGCCAGTAGTGTGGTAGTAAAAGGTTAACCTTATGTAGTGTGGTAGTGAAAGGGTTAACCTTCTGTAGTGTGGTAGTGAAAGGTTAACCTTCTGTAGTGTGGTAGTGAAAGGGTTAACCTTCTGTAGTGTGGTAGTGAAAGGTTAACCTTCTGTAGTGTGGTAGTGAAAGGTTAACCTTCTGTAGTGTGGTAGTGAAAGGTTAACCTTATGTAGTGTGGTAGTGAAAAGGTTAACCTTCTGTAGTGTGGTAGTGAAAGGTTAACCTTCTGTAGTGCGGTAGTGAAAGGTTAACCTTCTGTAGTGTGGTAGTGAAAGGTTAACCTTCTGTAGTGCGGTAGTGAAAGGTTAACCTCCTGTAGTGTGGTAGTGAAAAGGTTAACCTTCTGTAGTGTGGTAGTGAAAGGTTAACCTTCTGTAGTGTGGTAGTGAAAAGGTTAACATTCTGTAGTGTGGTAGTGAAAAGGTTAACCTTCTGTAGTGTGGTAGTGAAAAGGTTAACCTTCTGTAGTGTGGTAGTGAAAGGTTAACCTTCTGTAGTGTGGTAGTGAAAGGTTAACCTTCTGTAGTGCGGTAGTGAAAGGTTAACCTTCTGTAGTGTGGTAGTGAAAGGTTAACCTTCTGTAGTGTGGTAGTGAAAGGTTAACCTTCTGTAGTGTGGTAGTGAAAGGTTAACCTTCTGTAGTGTGGTAGTGAAAGGGTTAACATTCTGTAGTGTGGTAATGAAAAGGTTAACCTTCTGTAGTGTGGTAGTGAAAATGTTAACCTTCTGTAGTGTGGTAGTGAAAGGGTTAACCTTCTGTAGTGTGGTAGTGAAAGGTTAACCTTCTGTAGTGTGGTAGTGAAAAGGTTAACCTTCTGTAGTGTGGTAGTGAAAGGTTAACCTTCTGTAGTGTGGTAGTGAAAGGGTTAACCTTCTGTATTGTGGCAGTGAAAGGGTTAACCTGCTGTAGTGTGGCAGTGAAAGGTTAACCGTCTGTAGTGTGGTAGTGAAAGGGTTAACCTTCTGTAGTGTGGTAGTGAAAAGGTTAACCTTCTGTAGTGTGGTAGTGAAAGGTTAACCTTCTGTAGTGTGGTAGTGAAAGAGTTAACCTTCTGTAGTGTGGTAGTGAACGGTTAACCTTCTGTAGTGTGGTAGTGAACGGTTAACCTTCTGTAGTGTGGTAGTGAAAGAGTTAACCTTCTGTAGTGTGGTAGTGAAAGGTTAACCTTATGTAGTGTGGTAGTGAACGGTTAACCCTCTGTAGTGTGGTAGTGAAAGGTTAACCATCTGTAGTGTGGTAGTGAAAGGTTAACCTTATGTAGTGTGGTAGTGAAAAGGTTAACCTTCTGTAGTGTGGTAGTGAAAGGTTAACCTTCTGTAGTGCGGTAGTGAGGATAACCTTCTGTAGTGTGGTAGTGAAAGGTTAACCTTCTGTAGTGCGGTAGTGAGGATAACCTTCTGTAGTGTGGTAGTGTAAGGGTTAAACAAAGTGCCATGCACGTGAGCTGCCACTACAGGCAGAGTGGCTAACTGACTGACTCACTGACTGACTGACTCACTGACTGGCTGAGTAACTGACTAGCTGACTGGCTGACTAGCTGACTGGCTGACTGGCTGACTGGCTGACTGGCTGACTGGCTGACTGGCTGACTGGCTGACTAGCTGACTGGCTGACTGGCTGACTGGCTGACTAGCTGACTAGCTGACTAGCTGACTGGCTGACTGGCTGACTGGCTGACTGGCTGACTAGCTGACTAGCTGACTAGCTGACTGGCTGACTAGCTGACTGGCTGACTGGCTGACTGGCTGACTGACTGACTGACTAACTGACTGGCTGACTGACTGACTGACTGACTGACTGACTGACTGACTGACTGTCTCTCTCTACCTCTCACTCTGTGTGTGTCTCTCTCTCTCTGTCTCTCTATCTCTCAATTCAATTCAATTCCATTTCAATTCAAATGGCTTTATTGGCATGACGTACTTCTACATGTTGCCAAAGCAATATTAAACATAAACATGGATTACAAACAGATATAAGTACATACACAATATTATCATAAAATAAAACATAAAATATTATGGCGTTTCCTAATGGCAGTTATATCTGCAAATTTTGCATTAATTCTTAGTCGCATGGCTAATAGGTGACTAGGTTTAGAACCTTGGAAGTACTGCTGTTGTCTAGTGCTGCGTATTTGCAATTCCGATTTTTGTCTGTACATTGCTTTGATCTCGGTCTTTAGAATGTTAACTTGGTTATCTAGTCTAGTAGAGTTGTTGTATTTTAAAGAATTAAAAAGCGTTGAGTAAAGCGTTTCCTTTTCAGACAGTTTTGTGTTTTGATTTTTGCGCAATATGGAGGTAAATCTATCCGAGAAATCTTTGATCATACTCTTTACCGACATCCATAATATTCTGGGATCTTGCACCGAGTTAGTATTAATTTGTAGGAATACTGTGAGAGCTTCTTTAATTTGTGTAATGAATTCCTTGTTGTTAAGCAGCATCGAATTAAAACGCCATCTTGGGGCCCGGGTAGATAATGTACCAAATGTTGCTTTCAGGATTAAGTAGCAGTGATCTGATAGCGCATTGGGTGTCATTTCCACTTCGTATTTATCAAATATTCTCGGGGATGCAAAGACGTAATCAATTCTGGATAGTGTGTTGTGTCTCGCCGAACGACAGGAGTACTTGCGGGTCATGGGGTTAAGTGAACGCCATAAATCAGTTACTCCTGTTGATTTCGACCAATCTTTTAATGCTTTAGATGAATTCTTTTGTTCGCTGGAGAAGGAAAGGTAGTAACTCTAGTAACAGAACCCAAAATAATAAACGATACATTCAAAGAATTCTACTCCGATTTATATAACTCAGAAACGACCTTTGATCAGGACAAATTAGACACATATCTTAATCAAATTACTCTCCCTAAACTTACAGATGAAGACGCTAAACAGTTAGAAGTACCGATCACATTAGAAGAACTCAAGAAGGCCATATCCGGAATGAAAAACGGCAAAACTCCGGGAATTGACGGTATCCCATCAGAAATGTACATTTCTTGCTGGGACATATTTGGACCCTTATTACTAAATATGATCTTATACTCAGTCAAAGAGGGAAGCTTCATCGAACACCAAAATACCGCACTCATTTCAGTTCTTCACAAAAAAGACAAAGACCCCACTGAATGCGGTAGTTACCGTCCTTTAAGCCTCCTCGGAACCGATGTCAAACTGTACTCTAAGATATTAGCCATCAGATTGCAAAAGCATATGACGTCTTTAGTTCATACGGACCAAACAGGCTTCATAAAAGGTCGCCTGATCAATGATAACATAAGGCGAATACTGCACGTACTAGATACAGACAAAGAGGACATCACACCTAAGGCGATACTATCCCTGGATGCTATGAAAGCATTTGACAGGTTGGAATGGTCGTTTCTATGGGCAGTATTGGAAAGGATGGGGTTAGGAAAAGGTTTCATTGATATGATTAAAGTACTATACAAGGACCCATCGGCCATGATTACAACAGGCACAATCATCTCCAAAATCTTTCCGGTATCACGCTCTGCCAGACAGGGTTGCCCTCTTAGTCCCGGACTATTCAATTTATCATTAGAGCCTTTAGCACAATATATAAGACAATCCCAATCCATAGAACCAATCGTAATCAAGGGCACACAACAAAAAATTAGTTTATATGCGGACGACGTAATATTGTTCATGCAAAACCCCAACACCACATTGCCTCATCTGCTCAAGTTGATTGAGAACTTTGGTGATCTATCGGGATTTAAGATAAATTGGCCGAAGTCGGCTTTCCTTCCACTTAACACCCCTGCAAAAAAAGGTATAACCCTCCCAGGTGCGATACCGATGGTAAAACATTTCAGATGCTTGGGAGTGGAAATATTCCCCACCATAAGACAAACGGTGAAGCACAATTACACAAAAATACAGAACAAAATCAAGGACGACCTGGACAGGTGGGCAAAACTTAAAAACTCAGTACAGGCAAGGGTATCAATAGTTAAGATGGATGTATTACCAAGAATCAATTTCATCAGCTCAATGCTTCCGTTACCTCCTCCAGAGGGCTACTGGAAAAGATTACAAACCTCCACATACAAATTTATTTGGAATAACAAACCGCCTCGCATAAAAAGATCCACCGCACAGAGAAGTAAAGCAGACGGTGGCATGGCAGTCCCAGATTTTTTACAATATTTTAATGCCTTCACATTAAGACCATTGAAGAAGATATGGTTTGACCCCGAGGCTTTGGTATCTTGGAGAGAATTAGAAGAAAACATAGTAGCCCCACAGAGATTGAAAGACATAGCATACACTAAACTTTCAATCAAGCATTGTGAGCGAGAATTTGGCCCAATAATAACCCATGCAATCAGGACATGGCGGGAAACTCAAAGGAAATTTCCTAACAATCAAGTATGGCATAATCACACTCCCATATTCAATAACAATGCTCTCTTAATGGGAAAACGACCTATAAGATTCCCTGTATGGGAAGAAAGAGGCATACACTCATTAGGGGATATTTTTAATAACAAGGGCCTCTGTAGTTATGTCGAAATATGCATAAAGTTTAACCTCACCGAGTCCACATGGCTTTTTTACATACAGTTAAAACTTTGTATGAGATCTCACGGTGTTCCATTACACATACCAATTGAACACCACAGATACCACAAATTTTTCTATGACAGAAATACATTGGGAGGTTTTGTATCAGGTTTTTATTCACAATTACTAACGTCCTCGTACGAAACCCTTCAACTAGACAATGTCTGGAGGAGGGATATACCAGACCTGGAAAATGACTTTGATTGGCAAGGAGCCTGGGCAAATGTCCGACTTACATCAAGGAACCCGGATCATCAACAAATCAATCTGAACTATATTCACAGGACATACTTGACTCCTATAAGGCTGTGCAAAATGGGGCTTATACAAAACTCCAAATGCTCCCAATGTACAAATGGGGACGAAGGAACATTTATGCACATGTATTGGGACTGCCCACCAGTTAAGGCATTCTGGGAAGATGTGTCCCAACAATTATCAATACTCGTATTTTGGAATATACCTGTACACCCCGCGGTATTGCTATTGAATGATGTTTTTGAGTTTGCAGTGAACCCACAACTAAAAAGATTGGTTTTATCGGGTATCACAGTAGCTAAAAAACTGATTGCATCACGTTGGTTTCAACCGGAAAAAATGTGCCGGAAAGTGTGGTTTCTTACATATCTTGATGTGATATATCAAGAAATATCAACAGCAAGAATTCTAGGGCTCAATGAATCCAAAATGTTAATGTGGTTAGAAGTGGTGGAGAGAATAAAAGCTAGCCTATAATGGTGATGTCTGGTTAGGAGTGAGGGATAATAGAGGTACTATCCAAGAGGGGGTCCGGGAGGGGGGGATTTGAGCTGGAGCATATGTGTGTAGGGTTTTAGAAAATAGGTATTCGGGGTATATTATATACTAACATTTATATAATTGTAACTTCGCTGGATATACACGGTATACGGTTAAAATGTTATTATTGACTATTTTTGTTTTATCCTGTTTCTGTACTTGCATATATTTTAACCACCTTTACTGAAAGTTTCATTATACATTGTGTGTTGAGTACTGACTTTTAATAAGTTTTGTTTTGCAATAATAAAAAAAAATTAAAAAAAAAAAAAAATATTATGGCGTAAACATGTCAGGTGACTGTCACTCACTGTCCCTCAGTCTATGGCAGGCAGCAACATAGGCTGCTGCTAGCTCACAGCTTGTTGAGTCCTCCCCTAGTAGGACTGGTAGTTTTTCTGTATCTGGTAGACTCCCTGTCTCTCTCTATCTCTCCCTCTCTGTCTCTCTCTCTCTCTCTCTCTCTCTCTCTCTCTCTCTCTCTCTCTCTCTCTCTCTCTCTCTCTCTCCCTGTCTCTCTCTCTCTCTCTCTCTCTCTCTCTCTCTCTCTCTCTCTCTCTCTCTCTCTCTCTCTCTGTGTCTCTCTGTCTCACTCACTGTCTCTCTGTCTCACTCACCCTGTCTCTCTCTGTCTCTCTCTGTCTCTCTATCTCTCCCTCTGTCTCTCTCTCTCTCTCTCTCTCTCTCTCTCTCCTCCCCTCTCTCTCTCTCTCTCCCCCCCCCTCTCTCTCTCTCTCTCTCTCTCTCTCTCTCTCTCTCTCTCTCTCTCTCTCTCTCTCTCTCTCTCTCTCTCTCTCTCTCTCTCTCTCTCTCTCTCTCTCTCTCTCTCTCTCTCTCTCTCTCTCCACCACCCTTGGAGCGTATCTGCTGAAATCAGAGTGCATGCCGAGGTCACGGAGGAGGTAAAGTCCTATTGTTGACACACAGCGCTGTAACACAGCAATATCTGAGACAAAACATTGATTAATTTACACAATCTCTCCATGTACCACGTCGTGCTCGTGAGAGGCAGGAGAAGGGGTTAAATCGATACACCGGGGGGGGGGGGGGGGGGGGTTATGTGAGGAAGCTGCGCTCCCTCGTTAGATGAGCCTGATGGATGAGTTGTAATGTGACCACAGTCACAGAGGTTGACTCGCTTTCAATTAGAAACATAAACATGAATCGCTGTTTACAGCGTTTCGCTAATGATTGAGAATGCATTCTTAATGATTTGTGACTGTGTGAGGTTCATAGCTGTCAACGTTGGGATTTGAAAATAAGGGAGAATTCCCCCATGATGCATGTATGGATGATGTCCGAAACAGATTAAAACCTGATTAATAGTGAAACTTTATAGCCTCCGAGCCTCTCTGACACGTTTATTTCGGGGGTCGCGCCTTGAAAACTTTGGGAGCTATGTATTTATATAGTACATGATACCTAAGCGCATACAGTAGATATCCTCATAAGTATTAATTGGTATCAATTAGATACTCTTTGGGCTTGTTTTTATCTACTTATTCTGAAAGAGTTGAACTAATTATTTTCGCTAGCAAGATCTCATTCGATCATTCATTCCATTAAGCCTACTGCCAGCAGGCACATTTAAAGAAATATAATCTGATTTATTGGGGTAATGAGGGACTTAACATTTGCCCATAGATATGCATTTAACTTGTCGGCGAGGCTATTCAGCCGTACTGTATTGTACCCATTCTGCAATCTATTAATAAAGTTTTCAATCAATCAATCAATCAATGCCGTTAGAAAATCAGGATTTCTGCGATTGACACCTGCTGTCTTTTCAGGTGAGGCGGCCGCGCACAATTATCCTGAGTATCGAGTCTGGTTCGAATTAACGAGAGTGAATCAGCGTGCGAGGAACAGGGAAAGCCTGGTTTCAAACATCGGGTTAATTGAATCTGGCTAATGGGACTTTTGATCGACTTAGTTGAACCAGGTACGGGGAATAGGGCCCCGGTCTCCATCCCCTTAACAATTGTGTGTATTGAGCCATACTGTATTGTACACATTCTGCAATCTGTTAATCAAGTTTTCAATCAATCAATGTATTACCATAGTGTCTTTATACCTTCATCACTGTACGTATTAATACTACAACTCTGTACATACATCTGATTAGCACTATTACTCATAGTACTAATTTATATATTTTATACCCAGTACATTGTATATCACTATTGCACTTTACTGTTACATTTGCACTCTGGTTGGATGACAAATGTCTTTTCGTTGTACTGTACTTGTGCTGTATAATGACAATACATTTGAATCTAATCTATCCTAATAGACTGTCGTATCACACTCTGGATGCTTTGGAGAGACACATTTAGCGTGTGAGAGAATGGATGGGGGATACCACTTCATTCCCCGTGGGGGTCTCTTGCATCGGCAAGGGACTTGTTGTAGGTATAGGTTGCAGACCTCGCATTTCTCAACACCTTCTGAGAAGGAATGTATTTGTGAACTGGACCAGTGTGATTGATTTTGCATGACAGTAAAGCACAAACAGTACTGTTGTCCAATGACATTCTGTTTTCTGTGACAAGCTTCTTCACCATACTGAATACCCTTTCAGAGCTGGCATTGCTGTGTGGAATGCATAATAGAGCCTTCATACGTCTCGTCAGCTCACTGAACCTCAAGTCCTTGCCTAGAAGGCCCCAAAATCTGTCAATTCTGTCTTCTTGCGGGAGCTGCTTGCTGTTGGTCACCTGGTAGTCGATGAGTTCCTCTCTCAGCCCATCCAGATTGAAACTCAACTGAGGGAACAGGGCTCCTAGCCTTGTCACTGTAAAACAAAACCATACAATACATTATGCAATACAATATACAATACAATACTTCCTAACACTCAAAGTATCTTGCCACTTGTTTTTGCTGTCTTCAACTGGAAATTATAATTCTATTCTAACTGTAAACGTATTATATCCGTCTTCAACTGGAAAAGTCTTTAAAAAGGTTTAACTGAGGGCGGCTACGTGGCGCAGTGGGCAAGACGCTCGCAACGAATGCTGGAGACTAGGCTCGAACGGGATGCCTCCTGTTCGAGCCCCGCTCTCCACATTGCTTTCAGTTTAGCTGGTCGTCCGCAGTAATACACATTGGCCGTATTACGGGGAGGGAAACTGAAGGGTGGGGATCGGGCGTTGTGGACAGCGACTCCTA
>NC_140170.1:185218286-185273520 GCF_963971535.1 Notolepis coatsorum
TGTTGTTGTGTTGTGGGCCCTGATCCACTACTACCTCTGCTAGACTGGAGCTGTCACACCACCTACACTCATGTGTGTGTGTGTGTGTGTGTGTGTGTGTGTGTGTGTGTGTGTGTGTGTTTGCGTGTGTGTTTGCACGCATGCATGCATGCGTCAGAGTCACTGAACTCACGTCTTTGTGTATGTGTGTCAGCTGGTGTGTCTGCGCATGTGTGTGTATATGGGTGTGCGTGTGTATGTGTGTCAGAGTCGCTATGCTCATGTCTCTGTGCATGTGTCAGCTGGTGTGTGTGTGTGTGTGTGTGTGCATTTGTGTGTGCATGTGTCAGCTGGTGTGTGTGTGTATGTGTGTGTGTGTGTGTGTGTGTGTGTGTGTCACTTAGGTCACAGGTTGAACAGCAACACTATCTAGTCTACTGCAGTATTACAGCCTGATTTCACTTAAAACATGTAAATAAAGAACTTATCGACCACATATTGTACGTTATGTTATAGCCATAAGTAATATATTGACGTACAGTATTTACAATGTGTACGTATTACAAATAAGTACATATATTTCATATTAAATCAACATTCCTTTGGGTTCTCTCGTCTATAACGCCTTTCCACAGCTTCAGTCTTCACACTTGATGACATCTGTGCATCACTGTGCCTCACTGCCTCACTGAGCACAGGGTGACAGTACAAACTCTGGCATCTGACGCAGTACAGAACCAGCACATTGACAGAAACAAATTACAAACTGACCCGACATTTGCACAGTAATGACTGAAATGAACGAGTCACTGGAGAAAATTGTTGCCTGTGCCACCCAATGGAGAATACAAACTCATAACCACTATTTTGCGCGTACTGTATGCTGCAAAATAAATGCCTTTTTTCGTTTAGGTTTTTTAAAGTGACCTTGCCAGGGTAGACTTACTTAAAACTGCTGTATGATCCTCTTGACTAAATTGCCGCGGCGTTTGGAGGTGGGTGTTCTGCATCTGCCCCCACGTGCCAAGCACAGCCAACAAACGTTCAGCAGGCCACCTGCGCTCTACCATGGCTTGTGTGCGCGCGTGAGCTCCTGTTGGGTCGTTGACTCGTTGGGTTGGTCAGAGTCATTAACCATAGCTTCAGTGGATAACCCTGATCACCCGCATTTTTAAGTGATATTTTAATCACAGATACCCCAGTAATAACATTACAATTGAATGAAATACAATTAGGCCTGAATGAGTCGTCCGTTCCTCCCCTGGCCACCGACCGCGACATTTATCAGCCAAATGCGCATCGCAGATTATCAAGTTCAAGTTTCAAGTTTCAAGTTTCTTTAATAGTTGTCATACAGAAGTACAGAATACTTTTGTACAAAATGCTTCTTACTGTTGCGCTCCAGAGACTGTGCATGACAAGATAAGTATGAAATAAAAACATAGTAAAAATTAGAAGTAAAAAAAGAGGTCACAGTGTTCAGTTTAGACATATGTACAATGTTCGTAGACGTAGTTACCATACAATATACAATACTGTGCAGTGTACTAATATACAATACTATATAGTGCAAGGCATAAATGGACGAGGTGCAGTTTAGGTACAATTCACAGTAGGTGTACGAGTTGTAGTGCAAATCCTTTATCAATAAATATAAAGTGTAAGTGTGTTTGTGTGATCTAAAGTGTGGAGAGTGGGTGCTGCAGTGTGTTGTTTGTTTGAGTGAGTGTGTGCGTGTGGGTGTGTGTGCTGTGTGCATTTGATGGTTGTTGCATAGTGATTATTGTTCGTTTAGCGATTATTGTTCGTTTAGCAGCCTGATGGCCTGGGGATAGAAGCTCCTTCTGAGTCTTTCTGTGCTTGCCATAAGACTCCGGTATCGCTTGCCTGACGGCAGCAGTTCAAAGAGGCAGTTGTTCGGGTGGCTCGAGTCCTTAATAATTCTCTTAGCCTTCCCCTTGCACCGCTTGTTGTAAATGTTCTGGAGGGTGGGAAGCCCCCCTCTAATTGTGCGTTCGGCTGAACGTGTCACTCTTTCAGGAGGTGATGTTGCCGGTCAGGATGCTCTCTATTGTACATGAGTAGAAGTTCCTAAGGATCTTCTGACTGACTTGGAACTTCCTTAGGCGCCTGAGGAAGTAGAGGCGTTGTCGTGCCTTCTTCACAACACTGTCAATGTGTGTGGTCCATGTCAAGTCCTCGGATATGTGGGCTCCGAGGTACTTGAAACTGTTCACTCTCTCAACTGGTGCCCCGTCGATGCTGAGGGGGCTGTAGTCCTTGACCCCCGACCTCCTGAAGTCCACAATCATCTCTTTTGTTTTGCTGACGTTCAGGGAGAGGCAGTTCTCCTGACACCACTGTGACAGGTTCTCTACCTCTTCCAGGTAGGCCCTTTCGTCGTTGGCAGAGATCAGGCCCACCACTACTGTGTCATCAGCAAATTTGATGATGGTGTTGTTGTTCCGCTGTGCTACGCAGTCATGTGTGTACAGGGAGTAGAGGAGGGGGCTCAGAACACAGCCCTGGGGGGCCCCTATGTTGAGCGTGATGGATGAGGAGGTGCAGTTGCCGGCTGTTACCACCTGGGGTCTGCCCGTCAGGAAGTCCAGGACCCACTGGCACAGGTCATAGTTCAAGCCCAGGTCCCTGAGCTTGGCTATGAGTTTGGAGGGGACTATGGTATTGAATGCTGAGCTGTAGTCGATGAACAGCATTCTCACATAGTTCCCCTGCCTCTTGTCCAGATGTGATGCTGCTGTGTGCAGCACATGGGCTATGGCGTCCTCCGTGGACCTGTTGGGGCGATATGCAAATTGCAGAGGGTCCAGGTTGATGGGGAGGGAGGAACAGATGTAGCCCTTCACTAGCTTCTCAAAGCACTTCATGGCTATGGAGGTGAGGGCTACAGGGCGGTAGTCGTTGAGGCAAGCGGGCGTAGATTTTTTGGGTACAGGGATGATGGTGGACTTCTTCAGACAGGTGGGGATGACGGCCTGTTCCAAGGACAGGTTGATTATCTGTACATTGACAGAGTGGAATCCCTTTCTATTCACATAACTGAATTTGTTTATTGATGGAGCTTATGAAGTTTATTAATCCTGCTCATGGAGGGTTGGGAAATGCCCGATCCATCTTCAATCTCACGCTGGACAGTGCTGGTAGCCAAAGATCCCATGGTGGAGAGGACTTGATGACGGGGATGGCATTCGTGTGTTTTGTTCCACACTCCAATTTGGGTTCCAAATTGCAGTACAAATCAAGGAGAATGTGTCTCGGGTAGTGGACGCTACTTAATAGTATGTTCTCTCTGCAAATAAACTGCCATATCTCTGAAAACAGCTTCCCGCAGAGGGCACCCCATGACAAGTCTTCCAATAACGCAAGATAAACCATGCTGCATTCATTCGGAAATACCTATTCCAAATGCTATTTATAGGGTTTGACAAAAATTACACTCATGTCTCTATTTTACAATTAACTATAATTAATTATGAGTCATACCGAACACGTCGGTGTTGAAACTCGAATGCATGAAAGCTTATTCCGTCTGTTGCAGTCTTCCTGTTCTACCGCCTGGTGCCATGTACGCACGGTCGGAGCTGTGCGTAGATGTACGCACAATCTCAAGCACACGTTCATATTGATAATTCCCACACTTTGCTTAGAAATGATCGTACGCACGGTTTACGCACATATCTGTCAGGATCCTAGGCCCGGTCCTGGCTGGACTGGGCAGGATGGTAACACTGGGCAGTACTCTCCACCTAACTTTGGGCAATGCCCTCTATCTGACATTGGCCCTCGGCCTGACATTGGCGCCCTACCACCCTCTAGTGGTGACAAACAATCGGTGCGCTCCAGTACACTGGACATCCTGACTACGGTGATAACAATAATTAATAGTATGATAAATGTGGTGTCATGGTGTGTACTGTTGTTGTCTTTCCCTTCCCTGGTGTGATGTCATGCACTGTTTTGGGTTGTTAGGAGTTGCTTTTGTGTTTAGTTGTGTTTAGTTGTTCTCTGCTTATTGTCTAGGTGTTGTCTGTGATTCTGTGTTGGCCAGGTGTTCTTAATTGTTAATTAGTCGGGGGTATTTAGGTGTCTGTCTGTCTCCCCTTCGTTGTGGCGACACTCCTCCAGTTACCCCCTGTTCCTCCACGTCGTGTCGCACCGTTCTCCCTCTAGTAAGGCTTAGTGTTTGTTGTTTTGTATTGTGAAGTTTGTTATTTAGTTTCTGTATTTTTCCTTGTATTGCACTGGATTCTACAGTAAACATCATTCTCCAAGCTTCACTCCTCGCCTCTGCCTCCTCCATTCCTTCCCTTTCTGTATTATTGCATTCTACCTAACCCCATCGTGACAGAATGTCGCCACCAACATTAACGAATGCAGCAGGAAAGGCAAGCGATACCATCACCGTTGTCCTGGCCCTGATGGCCGGTGACATGAAGAGTTACTCACTGGCCAAATGGGGGTTCCTACTCCGGAAGATCGACCAGGTCGCCACTGAGAATCCGACACTGCAGACGGCGATGTGGGAGATGGCTGGACATGTTGCTGTCCTCATGGAGAAGCATAAGCCGAAGGCTAGGGTAGCTAGCCTGCCGACTGTTCTCAGGCTTACGGTCAGCCTAGATCCTCCCACAGCCGCTGAGGTTGCTCGGATGTCCATCGCCGGTCGGACGTCCACAGCTAACCTAGCTCCGCCGGTTAGCTTCGTGCCAATAGCTGACCGGCCATCCCCAGTTAGCACAGCTCCTCCTGTTAGCTCCGCCACTATAGATGGCCAGACGTCCCCAGTTGGTACAGCTCTACCCGTTAGCTCCGCTCATACAGCTAACCAGACGTCCACAGCTAACATAGCTCCGCCGGTTAGCTTCGTGCCAATAGCTGACCGGCCATCCCCAGTTAGCACAGCTCCTCCTGTTAGCTCCGCCACTATAGATGGCCAGACGTCCCCAGTTGGTACAGCTCTACCCGTTAGCTCCGCTCATACAGCTAACCAGACGTCCACAGCTAACATAGCTCCGCCGGTTAGCTTTGTGTCAATAGCTAACCAGCCACTCCCAGCTAACCTAGCTCCGCCCGTTAGCTTCGTGTCAATAGCTAACCAGCCACTCTCAGCTAACCTAGCTCCGCCGGTTAGCTTTGTGTCAATAGCTAACCAGCCACTCCCAGCTAACCTAGCTCCGCCCGTTAGCTTCGTGTCAATAGCTAACCAGCCACTCCCAGCTAACCTAGCTCCGCCCGTTAGCTTCGTGTCAATAGCTAACCAGCCACTCCCAGCTAACCTAGCTCCGCCCGTTAGCTTCGTTTCAATAGCTAACCGGCCGTTTCCAGCTAGCACAGTCTCCACTGCCAGACTAGGCTCCAGGTTCAGGGTGAGCCTAGTATCTGAGACAGACCAGATGTCTCCAGCTAGCACAGTCTCCACTGCCAGACTAGGCTCCAGGTTCAGGGTGAGCCTAGTACCGGAGACGGACCAGATGTCTCCAGCTAGCACAGTCTCCACTGCCAGACTAGGCTCCAGGTTCAGGGTGAGCCTAGTACCGGAGACGGACCAGATGTCCCAAGCTAGCCAGGCATCCCCAGCTAACATAGCTCCGCCCGTTAGCCCCGTCCCAATAGCTAACCGGCCGTCCCCAGTTAGCACAGCCCCGCCCGTTAGCCCCGTCCCAATAGCTAACCGGCCGTCCCCAGTTAGCACAGCCCCGCCTGTTAGCCCCGCTACAGTAGCTAACCAGACGCCCACTGCCAACCTAGGCTCCAGGTTCAGGGTGAGCCTGGTAGCGGAGACAGACCAGATGTCTCCAGCTAGCACAGTCTCCACTGCCAGACTAGGCTCCAGGTTCAGGGTGAGCCTAGTACCTGAGACGGACCAGATGTCCCAAGCTAGCCAGGCATTTTCAGCTAACACAGTTCCCACAGTGAGTCCAGGGCCCACAGTTAGCCTAGCCCCCGAGGCTAGTATGGCTAGTAAGGCCTCCACAGCTGGTCCAGCTTCCACGCCCAGTCCAGCCTCAGCTCTGGGTCCTGGCTCCTCATCCCCGGATCCTACACCACGCCTCGCCGCCGAGACCGATCCGGTCTCCACGCCCTGCCCGGCCTCTCCACCTGGTCCGGCTGCCGTGCCGGCTCCCGGCTCTTCGACGGATCCTGGCTCCCCGTCTGGTCCAGCTCTGCGCCGTGATCGGCGTCCTGGTCCTCGCCGTGGTCTCCGCCGGGGTCTTCGCCGGGGCCTGCGTGGGATCCTGCTCCGGGGGTCGTCGCCGCCGCACCTCCATTCCGGCTCTCCTGAACCGGTCCCTAGTCCGGCGGCTGGAGGGCCTCTCGTCCGGGATCCGGCTCCAGGGTCCAGCTCCCCTTCCCGGGCTTCTACACCTGTACCCACCCCCCCTCGTCGGGCCTCGCTTCCCAGGTCCAGCCCTCCTCGTCGGGCCTCGGTTCTCAGGTTCTGCCCCCCTCCCCGGGTCTCGGTGCCCATCCCCACCCTCCCTCGTCGGACCTCTGTTCCCAGGTCCAGTCCTCCTCCCCGGGCCTCTGTTCCCATCCCCACCCCCCCTCTCCGGGCATCTGCGCCCGTTTTCTACCCCCCTGGCTGCTATGCCCCTCCTGGGTTTTTCGTTCAGCCTCCTGGTCCCTCGTCTTCGGGTCCTCTCCCTGGGTCCTCTCCGGGGTTCCGGCTTCCTCCCTCACCTGCTTATGGACGTTGTTTTCGGGTGTCTGGAAGCCACCCGTTGAGGGGGGGGTACTGTCAGGATCCTAGGCCCGGTCCTGGCTGGACTGGGCAGGATGGTAACACTGGGCAGTACTCTCCACCTAACTTTGGGCAATGCCCTCTATCTGACATTGGCCCTCGGCCTGACATTGGCGCCCTACCACCCTCTAGTGGTGACAAACAATCGGTGCGCTCCAGTACACTGGACATCCTGACTACGGTGATAACAATAATTAATAGTATGATTAATGTGGTGTCATGGTGTGTACTGTTGTTGTCTTTCCCTTCCCTGGTGTGATGTCATGCACTGTTTTGGGTTGTTAGGAGTTGCTTTTGTGTTTAGTTGTGTTTAGTTGTTCTCTGCTTATTGTCTAGGTGTTGTCTGTGATTCTGTGTTGGCCAGGTGTTCTTAATTGTTAATTAGTCAGGGTATTTAGGTGTCTGTCTGTCTCCCCTTCGTTGTGGCGACACTCCTCCAGTTACCCCCTGTTCCTCCACGTCGTGTCGCACCGTTCTCCCTCTAGTAAGTCTTAGTGTTTGTTGTTTTGTATTGTGAAGTTTGTTATTTAGTTTCTGTATTTTTCCTTGTATTGCACTGGATTCTACAGTAAACATCATTCTCCAAGCTTCACTCCTCGCCTCTGCCTCCTCCATTCCTTCCCTTTCTGTATTATTGCATTCTACCTAACCCCATCGTGACACATATCTGTGCGTACGCAGCATTGATAAATGAGGGCCTTTTGGACTTATGACTTTTTACCTTTCAAGTCAAGTCAAGTCAAGAGTTTTTACACCTATTACTGTACATTTGACTGTATATTACTGTATATTTTTGTCTGTATATTTTAGAATGTATGTATTTCAAATGTATATCTCTGACTGTATTCTTATTCGTAGTCTTATTTGAGATATATGACTACCTAAATGTTTATTGTGAGCGATCTGTGGTGCTGAATTTCCTTCGGGATCAATAAAGTATTTCTGTTCTATCTATTCTATTCTAGCACTCTATTTTTGGGGGGTTTGCTCATTTTCACTAATATCTTCATACCGTCTTAGACCAGAGGAATAACATCGACTGTATGAATTCTGAAATCGGGGCGTACTTCCCCTTTCACTCTTCCAGGTGTGAAATATCAACGTTAGAATTCTGAGAACTGAACATTCTAACGATAATAATAATAACTAGACAATTCCGCGCGGGGGAAATTGTGAAAGTGTGGGTGACGCCTGTGCACCGCCGGCCAACGGTATATATAACAGCACTGATCAGCGAGTCTCTATGACAAACGGTTCAAAGGATACAAAAAGGGGGCGCGGCCTAAGGATCGGGGGAGTGGTCAACATAGACCAATCAAAGAGGATATCCCTACTGTGTAGTGCAATGACACTCTCTGCAATGATTCTCTTTCTAATTTCATGGCCGTCAAGATCTATATGACTACAGATGTGATTTTATTAACTATAACACAAACTCCCTTTCGTGTTGTATTATTTAATACTCACCCTTTCTCATGGCACCATGTGTCCAAGAAGTGGCAGATCAAAGGTCTCTTCTCACTCAACAATTACTGAACCCCAGGATGCGTCAGTCACCATACACCGGCTGTTTCCATCATCTGCAAAAGCAACGCAAAACATCTCTGATCAGTGCTGCATAGTCAATTCAAGGTGCATCACGATTGCATTACCACAATTACATTATCACAAGTAGCTTTTATACAATGCGGATGTAGCCAAAGGATAAGATTTCAATTCTCCTTACCTAAACCAGTTGGATATGCAGACTTGTTTTGATGTTGACGTCTGTCATCACATAGCTACTGAACTTGGCACCGTGCCCTAAATTCACATAAACATATTTGTAATTAAAGAGTTTTGTTGCTGTTGTTAGTCTGACCTCTCACCTGGGACTAGTACAGCAAGGTAGAACCTTTGAGGATCTGCTCATGCTGGCATAGTACTCAGGATCATTGGGGCACACAAGCTTTCCCACCACGCCAAGGTCACAGCAAAAGGGAAAGAACTAGAGATGCACCGAAAATTCGGCTACCGAAAATTATCGGCCGACAATGGTTAAAAAGGCTCTTTCGGCTCATACTACACTACACGTATGAACTCGACATAACGTTAACGTTACTCCGTTTAAATGAAGTATGAAGTGTTTAATTAGCAGCAATCTGTTGTTGAAAATGTATTATCGTTAAACCGGAAATGGAAATGCGAGGACAGGAAGTCGTCATCAATCGTTGTAGTCTTTTAGTCTTAACAGTCTGGAATGAATGTATGCATTCAAAAGTGCTGAATAAATGTTTTATGGGCCCATAGTGATTATTAATATTATTTAAGTTAAGTTTAGCCATAATCATGTATTTTGCCATAATCAGGTAGCTAAAAAAATATATATATATATATATATATATATATATATATATTTATATTAATCATTTTCGGCCTTTCGGCATTCGGTTTTCGGCCAACTGTTTCCTATTTTCGGTATCGGTTTCGGCCAAGAATTTCCCATTCGGTGCATCCGTAGAAAGAACTAACTCAAACAGTCCACTCAGGTACATTCCACTCGAGGCAGTTTATACGAGTGGCAGAGATGAGTGTTCGACTAGGCTTAATCAAACCATGACGTCTTTAATTTTTTACGCCAAACGGATATTTAGTTACGTTTTTATTAGAGGTCATGCAAAGCTCGATCTCTCGGTGGCGAGGAGTAACGCGTGGGAGGCTCACACTGCCCCGACACTTCCTGATTCTACTGCGCAGGCGCACCAACCGACCTGTAGGAGTCGCTGTCCACAACGCCCGATCCCCACCCATCAGTTTCCCACCCCCTAATACGGCCAATGTGTATTAGTACGAACGACCAGCTAAACTGAAAGCAAATGTGGAGCGCTGGGCTCGAACAGGCAAGCCCAGCGTCTCCAGATTCCGTGGCAAGCGCCTTGCCCACTACGCCATGTAGCCGCCTTCCATCTAATTTTTTTTTTTTATTTATTATTATATATATATATATATATATATATATATATATATATATATATATATATATATATATATATATATATATTAACAAACATAAACAAACATGTTTTTTTTTTTTTTTTTTTTTAACAAACATATAAACAAACATGACAACACATGATAAGATATACAAGCATTGGGGCACACAAGCACACAAGCTTTCCCACCACGCCAAGGTCACAGCAAAAGGGAAAGAACTAACAGTCCACTCAGGTACATTCTTTGTTTGGCTAGGCTTATCCAAAGTTTATATTAACACAACAGAACAGAATAAGAGAGAGAGAGAGAGACCACGGCAGCTTTATATGAACACAACAGAATGAGAGCGAGAGAGAAGTTGATGATAACCTGTACTTTTATAAGAGAAAGAAGGGAGGTTATAATCGTAATAATTTTTACTACGGAACACATTTTGTTCATTTTGTAGATCTATTAATAGATCCATCTGATTGATGATAACCTGTACTTTTATAAGAGAAAGAAGGGAGGTTATAATCGTAATAATTTTGACTACGGAACACATTTTGTTCGTTTTGTAGATCTATTAATAGATCCATCTGATTGATGATAACCTGTACTTTTATAAGAGAAAGAAGGGAGGTTATAATCGTAATAATTTTGACTACGGAACACATTTTGTTCGTTTTGTAGATCTATTAATAGATCCATCTGATTGATGATAACCTGTACTTTTATAAGAGAAAGAAGGGAGGTTATAATCGTAATAATTTTGACTACGGAACACATTTTGTTCGTTTTGTAGATCTATTAATAGATCCATCTGATTGATGATAACCTGTACTTTTATAAGAGAAAGAAGGGAGGTTATAATCGTAATAATTTTGACTACGGAACACATTTTGTTCGTTTTGTAGATCTATTAATAGATCCATCTGATTGATGATAACCTGTACTTTTATAAGAGAAAGAAGGGAGGTTATAATCGTAATAATTTTGACTACGGAACACATTTTGTTCGTTTTGTAGATCTATTAATAGATCCATCTGATTGATGATAACCTGTACTTTTATAAGAGAAAGAAGGGAGGTTATAATCGTAATAATTTTGACTACGGAACACATTTTGTTCGTTTTGTAGATCCATTAATAGATCCATCTGATTGATGATAACCTGTACTTTTATAAGAGAAAGAAGGGAGGTTATAATCGTAATAATTTTGACTACGGAACACATTTTGTTCGTTTTGTAGATCTATTAATAGATCCATCTATTTAAACGTGACGAACGGGGTATTTCGGGGGGGCCGTCCGGTCCCTGCGCGGTGTACTTTTTTCTTCGTGTACTTTTTTCAACAACCACAGTGGTTTCAGCCAAAACCACTGCACCCACCACAAGTTCACAGACTACAATCACTCCCGACACCAACCACAACCACAATGGCTACATGGAATGACGCAAAGTTCTAAGTAGAGCTCAAAATACAGTATACAGGATTGTGGTAACTCCAATATGTGCGTAATACTCCAGACTGTAGACATTGCTGCGGTCTTGAAGTGTAAATGTGATCCAACAATGTGGTCTTGTCAGTGGTGGCTTCTCGGACCAGTTGGGTATATCCTCTGCTGTTAAACAGTTCAGATATGGGCTTCCTTGATCCGGAAAGTAGATCCTCATTAAAATCTCCACAGACTACGACTGGCTGATGATTCATAATTTCCAAAGTGTCCAAAAGCGCCTGCAGTTTTGGTATGAATTGGCAAGGACTGTAATCTGGTGGTCTGTACACGGCAGCGATTAAAGCTTTGACAGGGGCCTCAACCTTCACAACGACACACTCCAGGTCAGTCACATTTTGCAGGAAATGCCTTTCAAATGCCTGGCAATGGTCCCTCACGTAGACGGCGACACCACCGCCCGCTCTTTTTGCCAACCGAGGAAGGTTTGTGTACGACTCATGTCTGTTGCGTTTGAACATGGTGTACCCTTCCAACTGCAGACTGTCGGCAACAAAAGAGCCAGAGAGGTGAGTTTCGGTGAGGCACAGAACATCGGCAAGTGGCAACTCGTGATGCCGTTTGGTATCCTGGATATGAGCCGGTAATCCTTCCGTGTTGTGGTGGACAATTGTTAATATTTGGCCATTTTCTTTTGGCTGTACATAATTTAATAGTGGCATAACCGTGTCAAACGAGGCTTTCCTCATCGACTCCAATGAAGCGGTGATTGCAGGATCAGCAAATATCTGTCTCTCATTGAAGTCGATGATGTGAAGTCCTTGCAGTGAAGTCGTTCTACTCAGAGCAACGTAGGCCATGCCTGGTGCAAAGATACGTTTCAATGAAACCACGGCAGATTGTGTCGTCATGCCTTGGACTTTATGAACGGTGCATGCGTAAGCCAGCTTGATGGGGAACTGCCTGCGAGTCACTTTCTTGAATTTCAGCCTTTCCTCTGCCCTCTCGATGTAGACCAAGTTGTCACCACGACCAGATGTCCTTTGGCGGCATCTCTGTCCTGTATCTGCATTGTCCAGCACAAGCCCAAGCATGGTCACCTCAGTAGCACCGTTGGCCGTCTGGGTGACTATTCGACCAATCGTGCCAAATGTTCCATTGACTAGCCCATCTTCAACGTCGACGTTCCGCATGATCATGACACAGGCACCCTCGGCAACATGAAGTATGTCTAGCAGATCGCTTTTATCTCCCTTACGCGGCCTTTCTAGTCTGTCCATCTCACCCGTCATTGGATCTCTCGTGTAATCCTGTGCATCTATCTGGGTGATGTGGGAATGGAGAGCAGACAAAGTAGCGGCATTGTGCTTGGCAACCTCTTTGTTGGTTGCAAAGATGTGCATGACATCCTTAGGGCAATGGGCGGGGTTACGCACAGCCCGAACAAGCAGAGCTTTGTCCATGTGGCTTATCGGATGCGTCTTTTCCCTGACTCTGATTCTGTTCAGAAGCTCCGCAAATGGAAGGTCGTCTCTCTGTCACATGATCTCGGTCAACGTGATCATCTCAAAGTGGCATTGCCAGAGGTCGATCGTGGCCTCCTCAAGTACGCAGAGCGGTTTGTTTTTCCCCAATGGGGGGAGCTGATAGAAATCGCCCAGCGCTATTACACACATGCCACCGAACGGTTTCTTATTGCCTTTGATTTGTTGCAGTCTCCAGTCGACGTAGGCAAACAGTTGCTTGGAAATCATTGAAACCTCATCGATGATGATGATCTCTGCATCCGACAGCTTTCCCCGCAGCACATCCAAGGTATTTCCTAGTCCTTGGTAGGGTGGCTGTAGGCTTCTTGGCAACTTCAAGAGCGAATGCAAAGTGTTACCAGAGATGTTGAAAGCTGCCGTGCCTGTAAATGCAGCCAGTATAACGGTTGGCATGGATATGTCATCATCATACAGTCTGGGGAGTTGCCGGAGTATCCTTGTTGTCTCACCGTGGATGCACTTTATGAGGTGAGATTTCCCAGTGCCAGCACCACCGGTGACAAAGTAGAAGAACTGTTGGGGGGTTTGCTCATGTTGTTGCACGCGGTCAATACACCAATCGCGAACAGAGTAAAAGATGGATGCTTGTGCCCGGTTGAGGTTCTGACACATTGTGCGCAGAAAATCGGGGCTCATCTGGGGAGCGTCCATGACTGGAATAACTCCACCAATGTACGCCGGTACATCATCTTGTTCCTCCTCATGCAGCTGAGCGTCACTTCGCTCAGCCATGCATTCCAACTGGACCACCTCACTCTCGGGGTCAAATCTGCCCCATGCATCCTCGATAGGACCATCCTTGATGAACTTGTCCATAGCTTTCTCCATCACTTTACTGTGTTTCTCAAACTTCTCTCTGTTGAGTTTAACAAATTCTGAGACTTTGACCATGTCGTGGATCCCAGGTATCGTCACCCAGGCCTGGTCGTGAAACGCTTTGTGTGTGGGTAAAAGGTCGGTTTTCAGTTTGGACACGTCACGATGGGGGAGGTACAGTTTAAGCCAATTGCCGTAGAATTTCTCTGGCTCCTTCTTCTCAGAAAAGTGACCGTATCTGATAATTGCAGGTTTCCCCCTCGTGCGTTTCTGAATGATGCCCATGTCGTTTAACAGCCTATGGCAATTTCCGCTGGTCCCCTGCTCACGGTAGAGCACTCTGTAGTGGGATGTGAAAATGGCAAGGCACATGGGTTCAAACTCCAGTGTTCGTCGTCTGGCTCTGTATCTGTCGGGAATACCCGTCATCCATACGTTCTCGTCATCCTCTGGTCTGTACTGAAGCTGGCTGAGCGGGAGACTCATTTTCAGTCCATTCTCATCAGTTTGTAGGAACAAAACCTGACGTGAGCATTTTCTCATTTTCAAACTGCACGTACGGGCCACAGCCTCCTGAGCGCTGACCTCTCTGTGTTTTGAGTAGGCTTGAAGGATTTGCTTCATTTCCTCTCGTTCAGGCACACTCTCTGGGCTGAGCTCACGGATGATTTTCGCCAGGTATTCGCTCATCTCGTGCTCCGGTTTGGTGATGTAGCTGAGCATGTACTGAATGAGCACAAACTCGTCGAGAACGTACTGGATGTCCATGTTGGCGTTCCAGGCCGTCAACAAATATGGATTATAGTTATTCACCCAGCAGTCCTTGACATCACGCTTCATTACCATGACACTGGCATTTGTCATTTCCTGGACACATTTGGTGTACTCCGCATAAGTCAACTTGCACTGCGTCAGTAGCTGTGTCAGGTTGTCCACTTGCGCGCTGGAGTCGTTCAGTAAAGCCCACACTGGTTGGAGTTTACGTTTGGCTGCTTGCGCATCCATTGTCTGTAGTTTGCTGCTGACCTTTGCACGCTTACGTTTTTTGCTCGTACCTTCACCCGCGTTGCTCGTACCTTCACCCGCGTTGCTCGTACCTTCACCCGCGTTGCTCGTACCTTCACCCGCGTTGCTCGTACCTTCACCCTCATCGACGCCATATGATGCCGACGGATAGGTTATGAACGACATTGGCATTGGTGGTTTTGGAAATCCAAATCTGCATGCTTTCTTACCTTTCTTGCAGCTCTTGGAATGGTTTCTGCTGTGCATTTGAAGCTCTGTGACACTCTTGTGAAGCAACGGTTCCTTGTCCTTGTCAGGCAACATGCGCATGGTCGTCACCGGGTTGCTTCTGAGAATGTCACATTTTTGGGCCCAGTCCAGCTCATCGAAATTAACCCGTTGACCTTCTTGGGATTTTATCGCATTGACAACTTCTGGCCAACGGAATTCTGCGGCCGAGAAGGTCAGAAAAAAGGTAGGCGTCCCCAGTTGTCTGACCATGGCAAACAGATCCTTCATCGTTTTCGACCAGTAAGCTGGAGTCCCTCTCAGCGGTTGCATGAATCGGGTTGCATCTCTGTTTTTCACCAGCCTCTCGACCTCCACCTTGTCCTGTAACATCTTGTTGCATATTTTGCGTCCATCTCGGCTAAAGGGTTTGCCTTTCCTCAACTGGATGGACATGCTGTTTGTGGCCAACTGTGTCTCGGTGACAAACTGGGCAAAGAATAGGTAGCTCTGGTCTCTCGCAAAACGATTATCGACACAGAAAAGCCTTGCGTTGAAATACATGCTTGGAGACAGCCTCACTGCTCTTTCAGCATCCAATGTATTTTCTCCGGTAGGAAACTGGACAGGGAAAGCCATTGCTTCAAGTCTGGGGACCTTGAAGAAGCCGACGGGCTTGTTTCCTTGTGCGGGGGCAATGCTAAATATGCCATCACCATACGTCAGCGTCTCTTGTCCCATGTCTAGAGGTTGCAAGCAACTATCTAGGCCTAGTCCAGGTCTGAGTGCTTCTTTCTCATTCTCTGCATTGGGTGGTTGCTGCTTTTCAACACAGTCTTGTATCTCCATCATTTCTGGCTCATCACAGCTGTCAAACTCCGTGTCTGCTTGCATCTCAAGCATTTCCGAGTCATCACAGCTGTCAAACTCCATGTCTGATTCAAATGTCACTTGCATGAAGTCAAACTGCATACTGTCAAACGTGTCAATAGTATAGTTGTGCAGCGAGAAATTCAGCGTGTAAATCTTGTCGAACAGATCATCCAACTGTGTGAATGTCATCATTACAGCCTTTCCATTAGGCTCAGATAGCCCGTCAGCATTTCTGCTATGAGAGTCAAACAATCCATACCTCCCAGACTGGTCTCTAAACACGGCAATGGTGTATGGTGCTATAGTGAGCAGAGCATAGCTCACATCTGCAGACAGACACTGAAGTCTTGTGTGAAGATTCAAACAGTCCTTAAAATCAGACAGGTTTTTCATTAATCCCGCTTGCACAGTGGATCTATGCACACTGTACGCATGGTGCTCAGTCTCGATGGCGAGTGGCGTTTCTTCCATGTGTAAATGGTAGAGGCCACGGGCACGACCTTGATCCCTCAGCGCTTTGAGGTTTTTTTTGTACACACTGTGTCCCTTATCTAGTATTTTATTAAGATCAGCCTCCTTCAAGTCACGGCCCTCATTCTGGTGTTCATTCGCGTATGCTAGAAAGGTAAGTGCCATAGATGCACACTGTTGATTCCGGAACTCACCGTCATATCGGTCATCAGCTTGGCTATAGGACGCCTGCACGGAGATCACAGGCGGTGGTGGGATGCGTGCTTCCTGCTGCACAGTGTCCTTTTCCAAAACCTCTAAGACCTGTTGAACCTCACACTGCATTTCTGGCAGATCACAGCTGTCAAACTCTGTGTCTGCTTGCATCTCAAGCATTTCCGAGTCATCACAGCTGTCAAACTCCGTGTCTGGTCGATTTATCGGTGCATCAGTGGGTGGGTCTTGTAGCAGGTCTTCAATAATTTCTGTAAACATGTCAGCATCATCTCTGATCGACACCTCTCTATAGTCTGGGTGTGCCTCAATCAATTTGGACAGGCCTGCAACTACATGTCTCATATTGACCGTGTGAAAGTTCTGATAGCCTTTGTAAATAAGACGTCGCTTCAGCTTCACTCTATACAAGTGGGATGAGCTGGGCAGTCTCGGTAGGGTGTTGACTGTGGTTTCCACCTCAGATGGCACGCACACTACAGCTCCATGTACAGCTTTCTGTTGACCTTTTGGAAGTGTGACAATCTTGGCAAAGGGCAGAACTTTGGCCAAAAGTTGTCTTTCCAGCACATTCAAATTGCAGAGCTCTGGGGGAATGGGTGCCAACTCCATTTTGTTTGCCACAGCTATGGACGAAGGTCTTCCTCTCTTTAAATGCAAATCACACGTCGGACAAATCCACTCAACTCTCCTTTCCTCAGGCACAGTGCATTGCTCAGGGCCTCCACACTGACCACCACACACATGAACAAATTTTCCTGTCAAACAGGCAGTAACCACACGTGGATTGTTCTTGTAATTAGTTCGCCGGCAAACCTTCACCTGATTGGGGAAAAGAGCACGGTGACACATTGTACATATAAAAGTTGGCCCCGCTTTAATGTGCTCCTGGAAAGTGGCCATTGCCATCTGAAGTAGCCAATTTCCTTCATCGATTTTGTTTAAAAGCTGGAATCTTTGGACTTTTTTGTATTTGCCTCTTATTTTCAATGAACAGCGCAGATTATGGGCCATTCTGAAATGCAAATCTGTTCTGTATCTCATGCGAAAATATCGCTTCCTATTGGCCCTGTAAATGGCATCAAACTGGTACCTTTGCACCATCACCTGCTTCTGCTTCTGCCGAAATAGTTGATCATGCTTGTACTTCTGCTCCTGCACCTGCTTCATTGTCTGCTTCTGCTTCTGCCGAAATTGTTGATCATGCTTGTACTTCTGCTCCTGCACCTGCTTCATTGTCTGCTTCTGCTTCTGCCGAAATTGTTGATCATTCTCGTACTTCTGCTCCTGCACCTGCTTCATTGTCTGCTTCTGCTTCTGCCGAAATTGTTGATCATTCTCGTACTTCTGCTCCTGCACCTGCTTCATTGTCTGCTTCTGCTTCTGCCTATATTTTTCATTATTTCGGTACTTCTCGATTATGGTTTGCTGCTTCCTCTTCCTGAACTCTTTATCCGTTTCATATCTCTGCCTCTGAGATATTTTCTTTTTGGGAGCTTCAGACAGTTGTGAGCTTTTTTTTTTATTCCTAATTGCTCTTTGTCGCTGTCTTTTGCTTAATTTATTAGACATCTGTGGAGCCTCTTCCGTTACATTTGTGGATGGTGCATTGACTGACAGCACACTGATTGGGAGTCCAAATTCAGTTTTGGCTCCAACAGTCACCGTCACAGGCCTTTTGTCATGCAGATCCGCTTCAGACAGTTGTGAGCTTTTTTTTTTATTCCTAATTGCTCTTTGTCGGTGTCTTTTGCTTAATTTACTAGACATCTGTGGAGCCTCTTCCGTTACATTTGTGGATGGTGCATTGACTGTGCTGATTGGGAGTCCAAATTCAGTTTTGGCTCCGACAGTCACCGTCACAGGCCTTTTGTCATGCAGATCCGCTTCAGACAGTTGTGAGCTTTTTCTTTGATTCCTAATTGCTCTTTGTCGCTGTCTTTTGCTTAATTTACTAGACATCTGTGGAGCCTCTTCCGTTACATTTGTGGATGGTGCATTGACTGTGCTGATTGGGAGTCCAAATTCAGTTTTGGCTCCGACAGTCACCGTCACAGGCCTTTTGTCATGCAGATCCGGTTGCACTTGTGGCACTTGTGGCAAATGGTCTGACGGAGCCTTTGTAGGTACAAATGTCACTTGCATGAAGTCAAACTGCATACTGTCAAACGTGTCAATAGTATAGTCGTGCAGCGAGAAATTCAGCGTGTAAATCTTGTCGAACAGATCATCCAACTGTGTGAATGTCATCATTACAGCCTTTCCATTAGGCTCAGATAGCCCGTCAGCATTTCTGCTATGAGAGTCAAACAATCCATACCTCCCAGACTGGTCTCTAAACACGGCAATGGTGTATGGTGTTATAGTGAGCAGAGCATGGCTCACATCTGCAGACAGACACTGAAGTCTTGTGTGAAGATTCAAAAACCAGTCCTCTATGCCAGACCTTCCCTGGTCTTTCATAAATCCCATTTGCACAGTGGATCTATGCACCCTGTACGCATGGTGCTCAGTCTCGATGGCGAGTGGCGTGTCTTCCAAGCTTAAAAGGTAGTGGCCACGACCTTGATCCCTCAGCGATTTGATCTTTTTTTTGTACACACTGTGTCCCTTATCTAGTATTTTATTAAGATCAGCCTCCTTCAAGTCACGGCCATCATTCTGGTGTTCATTCGCGTATGCTAGAAAAGTCAGTGCCATACAGGCACACTGTTGATTCCGGAACTCACCGTCATATCGGTCATCAGCTTGACTATAGGACGCCTGCACGGAGATCACAGGCGGTGGTGGGATGCGTGCTTCCTGCTGCACAGTGTCCTTTTCCAAAACCTCTAAGACCTGTTGAACCTCACACTGTACTTCCTGCTGAGCTGTGCAAACCACAGGTAGACTACATAGCTTGCTGTCACTTACCTCCACGACGTTAGTGCAGCGTCGTTTTGCAGCCGGAACTTCCTGCTGAGCTGTGCATGGGAAAGGTGGACTACATACCTTGCTGTCACTTACCTCCACGACCTTAGTGCAGCATCGTTTTGCAGCCTGAGACCTCTTCCCCTTGCGTGGCATGCTGTTCTTCTCACTAAATTTTGCGATAGATAATGAACAAATCAGATGGGGTTTCAAATATTCACACAGACCAGAAAGTTAAAGGAGCGCTTTACTGAAAAACAATCCAGATTTATTTTGCACATAATCTCACGTAGACCAAAACTGTAAATAGTTTAGCACACATTATTTTAGTTATGTAGACTATAATATAAGCTTGTATATGTCCTCCAAACATGTCACAGGATTATATAATCTTTGTGCTGTGTGAACTACAGGTCAATTAACCTCTTGCACCCGACGGGACCGGTCCCGAAATGACATCTGGTCATAAATCAATATTTTGTTGACTGTTGTATAAAAGTAGCGGTTTTTATTTCAAAACGTATTCAAGTATTAACAGGGCTCTACAGTGCGACCATATTGCTCGCATATGCCCCTAGAAATATGTGTGTGCGAACCGGAAAAAATCAATTACTCGCACGGTGTGCGAGTGAAGATTACAGCCTTTACCGGGAATAAAACAGAAAACGATCAAAAACACACTTAATTTCTAGAAGGTATTTTTGGAAGAATCTATGAATGAAAAAGTATAACGTTCCTACATCCTGAACGATAGATAATTGATGTTGAATGGGCCATAGTAATGTCAATTTAGCAATACAATTTAAAAAAGGTATAGCCCTGCAAAGAAGGTGAACATCTCCATTAGGGCTGGGCGATATAACGATAACGATAAATATCGCGATATATTTTAATAATCGATATCGAATATCGTTTTTTTTTTTTTTTTTTTTTTTTTTTTTGTGACCTGCAACAGGGCAGTTTTAAAACCAGAGAGTCAGAGACAGTGGACAGACTTGTCTTTCTTGCCTGCAACTTAAAGTAATGGCTTTGCTTGTCCAAATGACAATACTGACCAAATTGAGATTTATTTTTCTCTTGTCCATTTATTTTGTTTGCTTTCTAATTGACCTGGGAGAGAGGAGAGTAATGCATTTAGAACAGTGTGCTCTGTGTGAGTAGTAAAACATGGTGTGATTCTAGCACCAGAGGTTCTCACTTTTACAATAATGTAATAACAGAATGTTACAAATGTTCCAACAATCCAGACCTAAAACAATACCAGCTATATTAGTAGACATGTGCTAATGCTTGTATTGCATCTCATTGCTACCGCAGCAAAAGCTATCCGATTAGACGTTTTACACCAGCAAGATCTGAAAGAACATTCACTCCAACATCACAACTTCCACTTTTATGGGCAGCAGTCAAACATTTTAAACCATGCTAATTATATCTTTCACCATACACTATGTACAAGTAGCCTATACGTTTCAACGGGAGGCATGTTAAAGGTGCTGTACGTGGTATTTCTTTGTTAAAATAAGTGTTAAATAGCTCTACATTATGACAGCCATCACTGATACAGAGTGTCTGGTCTTCAATAGGCTACTGTATTTGTAAATCTGGTATGTCATAAATGTATAGATGTAGCAGTATTGTCTATCTGTATGTCATGTGTGTCATATATGTTATGATGAATTGAAAATGGGGGACCCTGATGTAAACAAGACGAAAGTCTCTCTCTGGTCTGCATCCCCTTAACAATTGTGTGTATTGAGCTGTACTGTATTGTACCCATTCTGCAATCTGTTAATAACTAGAGCCATATGGAATCCGTGATCATGGAATCGCGGACGGAATCGCGGAATTGAGCAATAAAAATGGAATCAGCTATTAAAAAAAAAAAATTAATTTTTACTTTAATGTTGTGGGACTTGTACAGCACTTTGTTCAACTTTGTCAGTGCTGTAAAGTTTAAACCTTTTTAAATCACAAACAAAACACTTTGCTTTCATGAAATATTGTAAGCCATCATTTGAGGCTTTATAAGCAGCACAATGAACACAAATCTGTCAGTGCCGAGTCCGACCTCATCTTAAATAACAAACAGCATTGCTTGTTGTAGTTAACAAAGAGAGGCAGAGTTGATTTTGCAAAAATATATATATATATATATTTTTTTTTTAATAATCGAATTTTATTTTCATATTCGAATCCCATGCCATCGAACGAAGCTTCGAAGTATTTAAGACAGCCCTATTAAATGGACTGTTATATCTTATTAAATTGTGGACATTTATTCATTCCCACTTATTAGACACTATTTCTGATGGTAAAATGAGCGTACAAAGCAAAATACAGAATTCTGAAATATTAAAACGGAATTTGGAAAAAAATAAAATGGAATTTGGAAAAAAATAAAACGGATTTCATATGGCTCTAAATAACAACCAATCAATATTTAACAGATTGCAGAATGGGTACAATACAGTACAGCTCAATACACACAATTGTTAAGGGGATGCAGACCAGAGAAATAGTGTGAGGGGATGTAACACTAAAGATGGCGGCAACGACAAAGAATTGCTGCAAAATAAACATACATCTGTGGTTTAAAAATAAATAAATAAATTAAAAAAATTACTTATAACAATTTCGATAATTATCGATAGAGAAATATGATAACATTATCATATCGTTATCGCGATATGATTTTTTGCCATATCGCCCAGCCCTAATATCCGTAGGCTTGGAGTGGTGGCAGTGAGGCTACATTGATGGATATAACCGTGGCAGGGAATGTGTTAATACAGTGCCATTATGACTATGCATGTCAGGGCTCTACAGTGTGACCAAATTGCTCGCATATGCCCCTAAAAATATGTGTGTGCGAACCGTAAAAATGTGTATTGCAAGGTCTGACATTGACCAAACTTGATATGCATGACCTTGGTGGGCTCTAGGTCAACTCCTGAGAAGGGGGTCAATGTCAGACCTTGCAATCAAAAGTTAGGGGGTGCACTGAAATTGTGGCAAGGGTTATTAGCCCCCTAACTTTTGATTGCAAAGTCTGACATTGACCCCCTTTTCAGGAGTTGACCTAGAGCCCACCAAGGTCATGCATATCAAGTTTGGTCAATGCACCATGCTAACGGAGCGTCTATTCCCAAAGCTAAATGCACGCACAGAGACAAAAAATCTTCTTGTCTAACTCCAGGGAAGATGTTAAATAAGCTAATTTCCCAAAATGTTGGAGTTCCCCTTTAAGTTTGTATGTAATTTAGCCCACCAGAATTAGTATCACATTATACACTATTGTTTCAGCGAGAAGAAAACAACACTGAGGGCAAGATTCCATGTGAAGTCAGATGCAGCAGTCAAACATTTTAAACCATGCAAATTATATCTTTCACCATACACTATGTACAAGTAGCCTATACGTTTCAACGGGAGGCATGTTAAAGGTGCTGTACGTGATATTTCTTTGTTAAAATAAGTGTTAAATAGCTCTACATTATGACAGCCATCACTGATACAGAGTGTCTGGTCTTCAATAGGCTACTGTATTTGTAAATCTGGTATGTCATAAATGTATAGATGTAGCAGTATTGTCTATCTGTATGTCATGTGTGTCATATATGTTATGATGAATTGAAAATGGGGGACCCTGATGTAAACAAGACGAAAGTCTCTCTCTGGTCTGCATCCCCTTAACAATTGTGTGTATTGAGCTGTACTGTATTGTACCCATTCTGCAATCTGTTAATAACAACCAATCAATATTTAACAGATTGCAGAATGGGTACAATACAGTACAGCTCAATACAGACAATTGTTAAGGGGATGCAGACGTAACGTTAGCCCATTGCATGTTATTAAATGCCCGCACTGGTCTGTCTAATGAAATTACAACCGGTTTACATCCATTCATTCTGCTAGCATTACTGATTGGCACTGCCACTGGATAACATGAGCTAGTGTTAGCTATCAAACCCCGTTAGCTCAAAGCTCCTCTTTCAACTTAAGCATTAAACAAAATGGCCCAGTCATCTATTCACCTTTGTTTAATACACACAGCGTTGTCTCTAATGTTATCTAACCACTGATAGCTCCCGATATGTGCTGGCTAAGTAGCGTGAGCTAACTGCTATACTGTTATAATGGCAAGTTCCATTGACGTTAGCATGCAGTGTGTAGCGTAGCATAGCATGATTCTAACGTTCGCTAATACATCGAAAGTCTTGGCTTGTACACTAAGGCATGCTTGTACACTAAATTAGTAGTCCGTTGTAGTTGTGATACAAACATAGCTCTCACCACTAGACTAAGCATGTCAATGTATTAACTAACGTTAAACTCATGCGGTAGTAGCTACTAGCTAGCTTAGCCACAATGCAAACACACAGTCACTGTAATTGTAATTCCATCGTGTATTCTGCATCACAAACCTGTTTCGGAGTCAGCTGGAACTGAAATCTGCGGTCTGTGTATATAGTTTTCGAATGAAAAATAACGAAAATGCGTAATCCGTTGTAGGAATAGTATAGAATCACTGTAGGTATGAAGTACAGGTCTTTTCTGTTCGAAGAGCAGAGAAAGACTGGCTGGCCGGGCCGGGGTCGAGACGTTTGATGTACGTCACTCACTGGGGCTTTGAAGTGTGTGACTACGGGAAGCCGTCTATTCTTCTGCTGAGCTCGAAAATACACATACCGCCACCTACTGCACTGGCAGTGTAAAAGTATGAAGCTCACACACGTGGAAAACCGTGGACGTCAGCGAATATTATGTGTTATATAATATGTTGCGACGGTCGGATTGTTATTAAAAACGGAGGGATACTAGCTATGATGTGTAGGAGTTGGCGAAAATGAATTGATTGCTTTAAAAACGAAGAGAAATGTCATATTTACGCTGTTTAAAACGGGATGGCAAAAATCTTCAGTTTGGGCTTAACGTGTGACGTTAGATTCAATTTACGTGCGGGGAAGTGGTTTACGTAAGGATTAATGACATGACCTAAGGTTGGGTGAGAGGTGTGAATGTAACTGTGAAAGCAGATTTTAAAAAATCGAACTGGTTTGGCATATAATGACGAAGTTTGCCGATAAGAATGAACGTTTTCTACTTCCTGGTTTAGTTCAGTGGGGAATATCGACGTCTCTCATTGGTCTGTGTGCCTGGTATGACTCCTGGTATAACAATGTGACCTCCCATTGGCTTAGATGAATGAATGACGTCAGCAGAATAGTGACGTGCTGCACTGGTTTGCGTGAAAGCAAGTCGGATAAAGTTTGAATGAATGAATGAATGAAAACTTTATTTAACAGATTGCAAATGGGTACAATACAGTACAGCTCAATACACACAATTGTTAAGGGGATGCAGACCAGAGAACTTCTATATGAATTGAAAATGGGGGACCCTGATGGAAACAAGACAAACGTCTTTCTCAGGTCTGCATCCCCTTAACAATTGTATGTATTGAGCCGTACTGTATTGTACCCATTCTGCAATCTGTTAAATAAAGTTTTCATTCATTCATTCATTCAGAAAGACTTTCGTCTTGTTTACATCAGGGTCCCCCATTTTCTATTCATCAGGACATATATGAATGAATGAATGAATGAATGAATGAATGAATGAAAACTTTATTTAACAGATTGCAGAATGGGTACAATACAGTACGGCTCAATACATACAATTGTTAAGGGGATGCAGACCTGAGAAAGACGCTTGTCTTGTTTCCATCAGGGTCCCCCATTTTCAATTCATATAGACATTTATGACATACACAACATACATGACATTTATGGCATAGGGACATATAGGTATTTAGTACTGATACATTTGTGACATAAACGGTATTCAAATATACAGTACTGTTACCCCTAGATCCTGACAGAGTATATATGATGGGGAGGGGACTGTACATTAGGAGGGGGTGGGTGGGTGGGAGAGAAATATACATACGGCGGGGAGGGAATATATACATGCGGTGGGGAGGAGACTGTCTATTAGGAGGTGGTGGGGGTTTTGGGCATTTACGGTGGCCAGTTTCGAATTGCAGCCTCCCGTAGGTGCTCTTTTAAGAGCGGTTTTGAATGTGGGTTGTGATTCACATTCCTTTACAGCTTTGGGTAGGGCGTTCCACATTGTTGTGGCATAATTGCGAAACGTGTTTAGTCCCTTGTTTGAGCCGAATCTGGGTTTAACATGATTTGTGGAGCTACCTCTGGTGTTGTGATCGTGGTATTCACTGACCTTTGGGAAATATTTTGCCATGTACATGGGTACCTTGGTCGTGTAGTGTGTCTTGTAGACCAGGCCCATTGCAAGTTGCTGTACTCTGTTGTCTACTCTAAGCCATCCTAGGTTGTCAAATTGGGCAGGGGTGAGGCGGGTTCTAGGAGTAAGGTCAAGCAGTAGTCTGACCCGTTTGTTTTGAGATGTTTGTAATTTTGTTTTTAGCGCCTTTGAGGTGCTTTGGTACCATGAGGTGCAAGCATAGTCATAGTACCCTTGAATGAGTGCTCCTGCCAGAGTCTTCAGGGTATTCTTGTTTACCAGAGAGGAGATCCGGTACAAGAATCTAGTTCGTTGGTTGACTTTTTTTTTATTACATTGGATGCCATTTTGTCACAGGAGAGATTAGCCTCTAGGATGGAACCCAGGTAGGTAATTTCATCTTTCCTTGTGACAATATTGTCACCCACTGTAACTGACAGAAGAACTTGACAGAAGATGTCGCAGATGACAGAAAAAGCAACTCAAATTGACATGCCATCCTTTGCATTTGGATCATACAGATGCGATCAGATTAGGCACAGCAAGTTAGACATTACAGCAAGCTTATATGTAACGGAGATGATAAATATTGTAATAACAGGACCAAAATCCAAACTATTCAGTCAGATAGCGATTTATTATGAAAATGCAATTACAATTTCAACAATAACTTTCCAGCACTTTATACACAATTGAAGCACATTTAAAACCTTGAAAACAGCACATTGAAATACAAGCATTTTTCAAGGATTTCCAGCACCACGTACGAACTTGGCTAGCTCAGGACAACGCTGATCAATGTCACTAAGAATTGCAAAATGGGGGACCTTGATGTTTTGAAGAGAGTGTCTTTCCTCAGCCTTGGAAAATAGCCAAAGTAACTCCACTACCAAAGAACTGTAAAGAGCCATTTACAGGTTCAAACAGTAGGCCCATTAGTATTTTACCAGTAATAGGTAGAATTGGAAGTAATTGGAAGGAATTGTGTTCAAGCAGATTCAAAAGTATTTAAACGAAAACAACATTAATTCTGATTTCCAGCATGCATACAAAGTAGGATACTCTACAGGAACTGCTTTAACATCTCTTACAGATAGCTGGCTACAGCTGATCGATAGGAAGTTAGTTGTGGGTACAGTGCTCTTGGATTTCGACATCATAGATCATGACCTATTATTATTGAAATTACACTGTACTGTATTGTATTGAAGACACTGCCATGGAATGGATGAGAAGCTACTTGTCTAATAGACAACAATGTGTTATATTTAATGGTTCCATGTCAAATATGGTAACACTCCAGTGTGGTATTCCCCAAGGAAGTTGTCTTGGACCCCTCCTTTACTCTATATTTGTAAATGATATGCCTTATGTATTGGAAAGTGCAGGTACAGCGATTTATGCTGATGATACAACTATATATGCATCCGCTGAGAGCACAGAACAAGTGAATAAGATACTTCAGAGTGAATTATTTATGATTTCGAATTGGATAACTGAAAACAGACTCAAATTAAATGTAGCAAAAACAAAATGTCGCTTCTCGGGTCACATCTCGCTGAGGCGTCCGCGTGAGCCCACCTCGGATCGGAGGCTACCTGGTTGATCCTGCCAGTAGCATATGCTTGTCTCAAAGATTAAGCCATGCAAGTCTAAGTACACATGGCCGATACAGTGAAACTGCGAATGGCTCATTAAATCAGTTATGGTTCCTTTGGACGTTCACCTGTTACTTGGATAACTGTGGCAATTCTAGAGCTAATACATGCAAACATGACTCTGGTCCTCTTTGGAGCTCAGCTGGTCCTGGATGTAAGTCAGCTGCTCTGGGACCGGCGGGTGTCCAGGGAGCTGCTCAGCCCCTTGCCCATGCCCAGCTCTGGGTAGGACTCCACCAGACTCCCAGGCTTCGGGGACATCAGCACTGGGCCTGGAGGTCACAGGGAAAAAAGGCAGAAACCCGTCATTAGTCATTAGGATGTGGTCCAGGGCGCCTGTAGCTGTTCCGCAACCGTTGCTATTTCCGGGGTAGGCCTGATTGGCCACACTATTACACTATTACACACTATTACACTATTACACACTATTACACTATTACACACTATTACACACTATTACACACTATTACACTATTACACTATTACACACTATTACACTATTACACACTATTTTTCCGGTTTTCGGACTTTTCCGAGTTTTTGAACTTTTTCGGATTTTTGATGTTTCCGAGTATTCGGATTTTTCAGAGTTTTTGGGTTTTCGGACTTTTCCGAGTTTTTGAACTTTTTCGGATTTTTGATGTTTCCAAGTTTTCGGAATTTTCCGAGTTTTTGCATTTTTCCGGGTTTTCGGGTTTTCGGACTTTTCAGAATTTTTGAACTTTTTCGGATTTTTGATGTTTCCGAGTTTTCGGATTTTTCCGAGTTTTTGGATTTTTCCGAGTTTTCGGGTTTTCGGACTTTTCCGAGTTTTTGAACTTTTTCGGATTTTTGATGTTTCCGAGTTTTCGGATTTTTCCGAGTTTTTGAACTTTTTCGGATTTTTGATGTTTCCGAGTTTTCTGAATTTTCCGAGTTTTTGGATTTTTCCGAGTTTTCGGACTTTTCCGAGTTTTTGAACTTTTTCGGATTTTTGATGTTTCCGAGTTTTCGGATTTTTCGGATTTTCCCGAGTTTTCGGGTTTTGGGATTTTTCCGAGTTTTTGAACTTTTTCGGATTTTAGATTTTTCCGAGTTTTTGGATTTTTCCGAGTTTTCGGACTTTTCCGAGTTTTTGAACTTTTTCGGATTTTTGATGTTTCCGAGTTTTCGGATTTTTCCGAGTTTTCGGGTTTTGGGATTTTTCCGAGTTTTTGAACTTTTTCGGATTTTAGATTTTTCCGAGTTTTGGGATTTTTCCGAGTTTTCGGATTTTTCGGATTTTTTTAAAGGGGGTGTGGCCTAAGGGGGCGTGGTCTAAGGATCGGGGGAGTGGTCAACATCGACCAATGAAATGTGGTCAACATCGACCAATGGCACAATCCGCAAGTCTCTACGACAAACGGTTCAAGAGATACACTGAACCGTGAACTGTGGCCTAAGGGGGCGTGGTCTAAGGATCGGGGGAGTGGTCAACATCGACCAATGAAAGGGGGTCAACATGGACCAATGAAAAATGAAAGAGGATATCCCTACTGAGTACAATGGCACAATCCGCAAGTCTCTACGACAAACGGTTCAAGAGATACACTGAGGGGGTGTGGCCTAAGGGGGCGTGGTCTAAGGATCGGGGGAGTGGTCAACATCGACCAATGAAAGGTGGTCAACAGGGGGAGTGGTCAACATCGACCAATGAAAGGTGGTCAACATCGACCAATGGCACAATCCGCAAGTCTCTACGACAAACGGTTCAAGAGATACACTGAGGGGGTGTGGCCTAAGGGGGCGTGGTCTAAGGATCGGGGGAGTGGTCAACATCGACCAATGAAAGGTGGTCAACATGGACCAATGAAAAATGAAAGAGGATATCCCTACTGAGTACAATGACACAACCCACAAGACAGAGGGCGCTGTCAGCAATTCAGTACTGCAACACAGTGATGGCCAATGATGGGTTAAGTGGATGATGTCATTGGCAGCTCAGCCACGAGCCACACAGCTGAACCAATCATGAGTGAGCCATGAGCCACACAGGTGAAGCAATCACTATGACTTGCATATTTTCTATCCAATGCATTTCTATGGAGGCAGATGCATGACTGCATTGTCACGTTGATTAAAAGAAAACTATAAGAGATGAAGCGTTGTGACGCGCACATGAGCACTACAACGAGTAGGCGAAGGGTTGTGCGCGATATTGTGGCATTCGTGCGATATTGTGGCACTCCTTCGGCGATCGGAACAGAAGGCTAAAAAATAGTGTGAAAAATGTGATTTCTAGAGGGCGATTGCATGGCGGTCAATGGGGAGGAGAACCTTCAAACAAATGGTCGTCAGTTGAGATAGAAATGTCCAATTCCATTTATTTTTCTTTTGTGAGCGGGATGACAGCCGTGTCATCGTTTTGATGTGTTTGTTTTATTTCTACGTCCAAAATTGAGATCACACTCGCAATTCACCCAAGGTAGGGGGAAAAAGATTATTTCAGCTGCTACACTCTAAAATGCAATGCATTCCCAATGGGACCGAAATTTTACCGTTTAAAGTCGATTCGTAGCCAGACGGTGCGGTGAAACTTTTACGGGTTCGAAGACCGCAATTGCCATAGGCAAGCCGCTCGTTTTGATACCTTTCACGTGTATGGTGCGCGAACGCTTACGTGTTGCAAAGTGTTCAAAGTGTTTGAAACTCTAAATTGCACTGTATTTCCGAAATGTTACCGTTTAAAGTCGATTCGTAGCCAGACGGTGCGGTGAAACTTTACGAGTTCGGAGACCGGTGTTGCCATAGGCAAGCCGCTCGTTTTGATACCTTTCACGTGTATGGGGCGCGAACGCTTACGTGTTGCAAAGTGTTTGCAAAATCGGTGGAATAAATAAATAAATAAATAAAAAGAGTATGGATATGTATAGTGTGGGTGGCAACCTGGCTTCGCCAGGTCACCCACACTAATAATAATAATGGATTGGATTTATATAGCGCTCTTCATGACACCCCAGTGACCCCAGAGCGCTTACAGAGTCCATTATTCGTTCATACACAGTCATACCGGTGGTGGTAAGCTGCAATTGCAGCCAGAGCTGCCCTGAGGCAGACTCACGGAAGCGTGGCGAATAATCATGGCCTACGGCCGCTCCGACCAACACCAACATTCATTCACATGCATACACATTCATACGAGGCAAGTAGGTTAAGTGTCTTGCCCAAGGACACAACGGCAGTGGGATGGACATGGGCTTGAGCGGGTTTCGAACCACCAACCCTTCGATCATTGGATGACCCACTCTACCCCTGAGCCACGCCGCCCCACGTAACGATGACGTCACAACGTTTACTGGCCGTCGATTGGCGATGGAATTCCAAAAAGGAATGATCAGAAAACATTCCAAAGATCGTCCGCCTGAAATGTAAAAGGTTGTATCTTTAAAATGCGTAAAATGCATAAATAGAATGAAGGCATGAGAAACCTCATTTCAAAAGGAAGTTCAAACACTTTATTCTTGAGAAGTATGACCGCGGATGAGTGTTTCGAAGCAGATGTTTAGATCAATTGTTCAAATGTTTGCTTGCTGTTTGTTGTTAATTATAATTAGTTTGTTTTGAAGATCAACGATAAGCATAATTTCATTATAAAATGATGCACTGGGTTAGGGCATTTACAAGCTTGTAGCTTCAGCCCTAACCTTTTCCGCCAACTTTATGTATTTTTTGTACATGCTAAAATGGCTTGAAACAATGACGTTCATTCATTCATAGGTAGCAATAATTACAGAGAAGAATAAAGAGAGACAGACGGAATGTCTAAAATGTCTTAAGGGAAAAGACGCTCTGAATCTCAATGGGACCTAAACAAAGGTTGAATAATAATGATAAATAATGACTATGATAATGATGATAATCTGCTAGTCCGGAGATCCATAACGCCTTATCGTAACCACGATGGCATATTTGCCATTTCCTTTCCTTTCCTCTCTGCAGACAGTGGTGTCATGCAGCCCAGTGAGACAGAACATTCTGGATGATTCCTTATCCCCCCCCCCCACCCCACGCCCCCCCCCCCCCCCCCAACCCCCTGTTCTCCTCCCCCATTTCATTTTCCATTATGAATGCTTTGGAAAACCCTGTCCCATTTCTTCTGCGCTTGGCGCTGTGCATAGTGATTTGTCACTGGAAGCGCCGTGGTGATTTTGGCCGAATGTAGGTTAACTGCCGGCGGAAGAGGTGCTCAGTGGTGCATTATGAGGGACGTGGGCAGCGGTGTAGCCTTCGTGTCCCGTCCTGCAGCCATCCCTCACGTCTTCGGTACATCACATCTCTCATGGCTTCAGTACATCTCTCATGGCTTCAGTATGTTAGAGCGATGCTCTGTTGTATGTTAGAACTTTGTAAAGAAACTCAAAGTACTAAAGAGCAATAAACTGCTCTGTTGTTATATTTCTTTTGTATTGAACAATCTTATCACACTTTTTTACTCTTCCGTTCTATTTGATAATTTTTTGCCTATTTTAAGCTGAATCCAACCGCACTTTTATTACTCTATCTAATCTATTCTATTCTATTATTTGTATTACTGAAGAACTGTGCTACACCTCTCTATCCCTTTGTATTTAATTTTTTATGCTCGCTTATGCCTGTATTTTTCTTTTACTGTTGTGAAGCACTTTGAACTGCAACCTCTGTATGAAAAGTGCTACACACACACACACACACACACACACACACACACACACACACACACGCGCACACACACACGCACACACTAGTTCATGTGACAGACATTAGAACCCCACTCAGACAGAGACCTAACCGGTCTACCCAGGTAGTGATAGCCAATCACAGCAGAGTATTAGATTCAGTTTGAGGACTTATAAGCCACTTGTATTGAACAGTAGGACACACACACACATGACAGGACCGAGCTGTGTGTCAGAGAGATTTTTGATATCCTGTGTATTGCTGTGGAAACTGCCTTGCTGCTTTTTGCCAATAGAACAAACAACCACTTTTTGGACCATTGATCCGCAGCCACTTGTTTCCAGCCTTTTCTTCTCCTTTGAACGAATCCTGAATCAAGCGTGCCAAATTAAGTCACGTTACTTACAAATAAGGGTTTAACAGCAGCATGTCTATAAATCACATCACCACAGTCCTTTTGATAAGAAAACAGATTCAAGTTTGCAACTTGTCCTGCAATCTCACGTGTTAACAAAAACTCCACCTAGGAAACAGGAGCTGTTTCATTGTCATCCCATTTGGCGCAGCCTGGAATGCATCACCCTCCTCATATTATTCCGTGTCTTTGATATCATGCTTGTCGTCTCTGTGGGTGTTGTTGCAGCCATCTTGGAAACAACGAGAGGCATTTTGTCTGCCTGTCTCTCAGGCTTGGTTTAACATAGACATTAGCCATGGTAATACAGTTGAAGTGCATTATTCATTTGTTGTGTTCTATTCACTAATGTATTCAGCATTAACACACTGAGGCGTTCGCGGCAGAAGTTTCACTTTTTAACCAACAACACACAATTATCTGCTCGGCTGCTCCCAGGCTGTGGAATGGTCTTCCTGACCAGAGCTCCGCAGTTTGTGGCCATTTTTAAACAAGGCCTAAAAACCCTCCTTTTTAATAGAGCCTTTGGCTAACTTATTAACTGTGTATTATGTTTTGTGTATTGGGAATTGCCCTAACCATGCCTATTTACATTTTTTGCTTTGAATTTTCTATTCTACTTAAAATTTAAAAAGAATTAAAAAAAATTACTTTGCTTTGTTTTTAACCTGTAGCACTCTGAGATTATATTGTTAAATGTAGAGTGCACTACACATAAAATGTATTATTATTATTATTAAGGTCCTTGACCTGTCATACGGTGCAGCGAAGGGAACGGTTCCCTCCTACCTCCAGTCAATGGTCTCTAACTACACACCCTCAAGACCCCTACGCTCTGCATCTTCTAACTACACACCCTCAAGACCTCTACGCTCTGCATCTTCTAACTACACACCATCAAGACCCCTACGCTCTGCATCTTCTAACTACACACCCTCAAGACCCCTACGCTCTGCATCTTCTAACTACACACCCTCAAGACCCCTACGCTCTGCATCTTCTAACTACACACCCTCAACACCCCTACACTCTGCATCTTCTAACTACACACCCTCAAGACCCCTACGCTCTGCATCTTCTAACTACACACCCTGAAGACTCCTCCACTCTGCATATTCTATCTACACACCCTCAAGACCCCTACGCTCTGCATCTTCTAACTACACACCCTCAAGACCCCTACGCTCTGCATCTTCTAACTATACACACCCTCAAGACCTCTACGCTCTGCATCTTCTAACTACACACCCTCAAGACCCCTACGCTCTGCATCTTCTAACTACACACCCTCAAGACCCCTACGCTCTGCATCTTCTAACTACACACCCTCAAGACCCCTCCGCTCTGCATCTTCTAACTACACACCCTCCTCAAGACCCCTACGCTCTGCATCTTCTAACTACACACCCTCAAGACCCCTACGCTCTGCATCTTCTAACTACACACCCTCAAGACCTCTACGCTCTGCATCTTCTAACTACACACCCTCAAGACCTCTACGCTCTGCATCTTCTAACTACACACCCTCAAGACCCCTACGCTCTGCATCTTCTAACTACACACCCTCAAGACCCCTACGCTCTGCATCTTCTAACTACACACCCTCAAGACCCCTACGCTCTGCATGTTCTAACTACACACCCTCAAGACCCCTACACTCTGCATCTTCTAATTGAAAATTGGGTTCATTCCACCATTGTGGAGCGAGGACAGAGAATAGTCTACTTTGCCTTGATGAACCCCTGCTGCGTTCTGTATGAGTTGAAGCGCCTTGGTGGTGGAAGCCGGTAAACCAGCTAGCAGTGCATTGCTGTAGTCAAGGTGCATCATAACTGTTGATTGGACAAGGAGTTGAGTGGCTTCTTCTTTTGTCAGGAAGGGGCGGATCCTTCTGACGTTGCTCAGGAAGAATCATCAGGTTCTGGTTGTCGTGGCGATGTGAGCAGAGAAGTTCAGACGGTCGTCAAGGAGCAAGCGGTCGTCAAGGACCTCCGTCTGTAAATTAAAGGTTGTTAGGAGGGAGGATGCATGCTCGTTATTAACTCTCTGGTGCTCCTGGTGGTTTTAATAAGGGTGAATTAGATTAGATTAAATTAGACAAGATTAAAATTGAATGTCATTGTACAGCACAAGTACAGTACAATGAAAACAAGTTGGCATCTAACCAGAGTGCAAGTTACAATATACAGTGTAACATGTGATTACAATGTGAAGCAACTGAGTAAATGTGCTAATCTGATGTGTGTACAGTAGTAATATGAACAGTGATATAAGTATATATACACTATGGTACAATGTCTAGTTACCTATACCTAGCGACTTGCACGCTTCATGGACCAAATTTTAACCCTTTCACTACCACACTACCAAAGGGTTAACCCTTTCACTACCACACTCATTAATGGAGAGAAGTCAAAATTACACTGATGAATTGTGAAGACACAAGGAACACTGAGAGACATGGGTTCTGCATTATGATGTTGTGTTCAGTTCTACTTTAGAACATTATGTTGTGTTCAGTTCTCTTTTAGAACAAAAGCAATGGTGTTTGGATCCAGGCACATATTAAGCAGTGATCCACAATTAAGCCTGAGTCTGGCTGGTCAGCCAGTGGAACAGGTAAAAGAGGCTACAGTAAGTTGCTTGGCATGGTTCTTGATTCTTGTTTAAAGTGGACAAAGCAAATTGACAGTATCATAACAAAAATAGGAAGGAGCATAGCTGTGACAAGAAAATGCACAAAGTATTTAACACCAACCACTTTGAAAGAAGTCATCCAGGCTCTGGTGTTGTCACATCTTGAGTACTGTCCCGTCATATGGTCATCAGCAGCAAAAACACAAATACAGAAACTACAAATAGCTCAAAATAAGGCTGCCAGACTAGCGCTCCACTGTTCAAAGCGCACTAACATTGGAGTTATGCACAGAAATGTATCATGGCTTCCGGTTGAGAAACGTCTGCAATCCTGTCTCATTACTTTTCTCAGAAATGTCAACCATGAAAACCACAGTATTTTTATGATCATATAGTTTACATAAGAGAAGAACATGACCATATGACCAGACAAGTTACGTCAGGCCATCTAATGGCACCTAAACCCAGAACAAATCTACTAAAATCTTCTGTGACTTACAGAGCTATCGTGGAATGCAACTCATTGCCAAGCTACTTCGCTGAAATAGAATCCAAAACCACTTTCAAGACATTTTTTAAATACCATCTACTAACGAGCATGCACTGAACCCTTATGGCATAGCGGTGAAAACCAATTTACTGTTAATTGTATTTATGTTGATGGCAGTGAGTGCTGCTCAGGAGGCACTATATTTGATTTTAATTTGATTTTAATTATTTGATTTTGGGCCTGTCTATGTGGTGTGATGGTCAAGGTGGTGTGATCTTCCCTGTGCCGTCCTTGATCTGGCTAACAGTGTCGACAGCAGCAGCTATTCTTCCTCAAACAGGTTCTGTATCATAGTCGGTTCCGCTCGGCGTCACTCATGCACTGTCCTCGCACACGTGCATGCGCACTGAATAAAGACCACAATGTACCTTTAATCCCAATATTTGTCTGACCACACCCCTATCAGCTCACCTACATAAGCAGATGTGTGGTCACCTGCTCTCCTCCTTTCTCGCTTTCACCACAAGGAAGTGCCTCGGTAGATCCCCACTTGACGTGATGTGATGGTAGGAGAAGAGTTGGAAAACGAGATACGTTGACATCATATCTTTATTTTCTCTCTCACTATATTCGAGAAAATACGGCGATATTGTCTTCGTACTGGAGTGTCTGGAAGATGATGATCATTCTAAAAATCCTCCACCGGTTTTCGTATTGGGAGTTCGCACCGCTACATGCTTTCCAACTGCAGTCCTTGCTGTGTGCTGGTTGCGGTAAAGGCACAGCTGGACTGTAGGACGCGCCGCTGTTGTGAGAAGCGGTGGGTTCCAGGTTTGGTGAGTTATGTTTTTGCTGGCGAGCTCCACTTGTCTGTTAGTGCTATGGGGGCTAGTTGACAATGTTTATGAAAACCGGCCCCAGACTAGGGTCTTTTGTTCAGCCTCTTAGGCGATGGCGGAAGACCTTGGTCTGAAGCCCATTATAATTAACTAGTGGGCCACGACCAATAACACTGGTGATCCCTGTGTTTTCTGGACGAGTGGTTGTTTCTCTGTCACCGTGAGGCCCCTTCTTTCATAATACAAATGAGAGTATTCCCTCACGAGGAAAGATGGGCATGGATGTTCGTTAGCGGAAGATCTGTGTTCAAGTCAGCTACAGGCCAGTTGGGTATTGTGCTGGCTCCGTCGGGTGTTGGTAAAATCACCGTTGTAAAACTGTGTTAACATCTTGTTTCTCTTCTCTCTTAAACAGTGAGGAGGGTTTCAGAATGGCGGCCTGTCTGAGTGATTGTTATATCATTGTGTACAAGTTCAGGTGATAGCTGCTTAGCTTCGTGTGCTAGTGGTGGCCTACTGTTAGCCAGTCAGCTGTTAGCTGCGGCGCTAGCCTGTTGTGATCACTAGGCTAGGAAACGTTAGCTTGCGTGCTAGTTATGGCCTACCTAGGCTAGGCTAGGAAACGTTAGCTTGCTGCTATCGGCCGAGTGCGGCCGTTAGCTTAATGCTACACTGTTGAACGTGCTTTGATTATAACATGTTTTAAACACTCTTGACTACGACGTCATCTTTGACAGAGGATGTTCGTCGAACCTGCCCTGAGCCAGGACGGCAAGGACTGCGTCAACAAGGGGGACCGTAGCGACGGGATGGAGCGGCGACGCTGCCCAGGTCGACAACACAGAACGGCTGTGTTTACTACGGTGCCTTGTTAGAGGCTGCAGTTTCGCTTGATCTGCGCTCAAGGTACAGTAGGCAAGGTCTGACCAGACCTTGAGCACGTCTTCTTGCTTTCCCTTCTAAATGTTTTGTAAATAACGATGTTTTCCAAAACGAGTGTTGCTGCACTACATTTAGGATACGATGCGAGTTATGTGTGAATTGTCTTGTCACTGGTATTTAGCTTCTCCATGCAAATCGGGTTGTTTGTTACAGATGTGAAAATGATCTGGTTTGTTGTGTTGAGAAACATCATGTGTGTTTATGTACTGTGTACTCACAACTAAGGGGGTTAAACTAACCTATAAAGCTATGCTTAGTGACATATGAGTAAAGAGTGATTCTTTTCTCAGCCTGTAATGACAATGAACAGTGTGTTCACATATTAACAGGTTTACCTGTTCAACTGGCCGTATTAAGGGTAAAGTAGGAGGGTTGTGTTTTCCCCCCGGTTCCCTGGGGACTTCTTCATCCTCCTCTCAGACATGTTGTTACACTACATTGTGTCACTGTGTGGTAGGGATACGATGTAACCCTTAGCTTGATTGCTGAGGTTGTGCTAAAACTGCTTGAGAAACTTTATTTTCCTAAAAGAAAAGATTGTTTGCCCGCTTTTCGTGTGTGCTTAGCAAGGCCTGTGGCCGATACTAATCGAGAATTATGTATTCTCTCATTATGAAAAACGGCGTTCCTCTGTAGTGTGTTTTTGCCATTTTTTGTAGGTGATGATGGGTTGTGTATGTCATGTGACCTACAACTGGGTTGGGCTGGCCACAGAAGCACATGTGTAAGTTTGGTACCGGGGCTCTTGGAGAGCCCTCTCTATTCTGTGTTTTTTCCTTAGTAAAAATCAGATAGCAGGTTAGCACATGCGCTGTGTGAAGCTGTTAGACGCTTCATGGAGCTGACTATGACTGTGTCATACTCTCTTTTTGTCATTACATCGTATCATGGGTGTGGGGTCGTAAAGGGGTGAACTGGTAACGTTTCCTCCCCCTTTTTTCTGTTGGTCAGGGGTAAACCCACCACCCACCTGTCCTTCAAGGTTCCTGTCACGTTGCGGTTCGGCACGTTACAGGGTGAGGGGGGGGGGGTTTCCTGGTCCCACGCCCTGGAATATTGGGCGTGTGCACCGCAGAAATTCCCCCGCCATAGAGTACGTCACTGTGTGCGTCTCTGTTGGTAGGACTTCCGTGTGCTGTTCAGGTCCATATGATGGATCTGTTTAAAACGGGGGGAGGTCAGGGCTCCTCCTCACGAAGCTCCTATTCGGGCCTTCTGTGAGTTGGGACTCTCCTTCCATGTGAGGGAGCCTCCTCAGAGTACAGAGCCTCCTCCTCAGATTGATAAGGTGAGTGGAACCTCAAGAAGGAGTCCTACTCTATTGTGTGTGTATTCGATTCAATTCGATTATTGAGTGTGTATGGGTTCAGTGCCTCCTCCCCGGAGAGCCCTAAAACCAAACTTTTACATGGCTCAAGGTGCAATAAATATTCTTTTCAATCTGTACAGCTCGCTTGGGAAGTCTCTCTGGGGATTTCCGTCTCCTCTCTATGGGAGGGTGGTGGAATGTAAAAATGTAAAAAAAATTTACCCCCGGCCGTGTAGACTGGGATACATACTGTTGGTGCTTCCTTCTTTTCTTTTAAAAAGAGTTGGAGTTAGGAAGTATCACACCCCTCTTGTCGTTCCCCTGGGCGCCTTGGGGATTCAATGACAGGTCTAAATAGCCTGTTCATTGATGTGGTTGTGTCCCGACGCACGCATAGTGCTAGCTCGGGGTGTTCTGTAATCAGGCGACTGACTGGCACGCCTTGGTTGCTTGGGGTTAAAACGGCGTTTTTATAAAGCAACTGGGATGGAGGTTTTTCCTCTTCCGACGACCTGTTTTGGTTGTCGACGGATTCTCGTTCATATCTGGGGGATGATGACGGAATGGATCTGAACATATGTAGAGGGGTCTCACGCCCTGGGGGTGGGCCACCGGGCGCGGTTCGCCCCGAACGTCTGGGTGGTGCCTTCTTTTCATGTTTAAGATCAACACGCATATCTGCCCCTTCTCCTGGAGTAGGCATGTCGGCGTGGTTAGGGCACGGGACTGGTTCTGGTCACGCTGGTCCGGATCAGTTGAACCCGTTGTCCGCCGGGGATGCAGATCTGCTGTTCTGGTACCCTGAGGGACTTGGGCTTTTTTCAGGGGGAAAAATGCCAGGTCGGTCCGGGTGTCACAGGGTTAAGCGCTATGGAGACCCTGGTTGGGTAAATTTTTTACTCAGCACTGTCGTAATGGCTTACGGCCATGCCAACCTGTACACGCTCGATCTCGTCAGATCTCGGCCGCTACACAGGTTGGTCCTGGTTAGTACTTGGTTGGGAGACCGCCTGGGAATACCAAGTACAGTGTGCTTGGGGCTGGTTCTCCATTCTTTTTCGCTCCTCTCTCACGCATGGCGAAGAGGGGCCTGTTGGGGTGGTCTTTGACCTCCTCTGGTGACCCTGTGCTTCCCGTATCGCCGGGCCCGGTCCGAAGTAATGTTTCGTCGACCCGTAGGCCTGGGTTAACCCTTTTTTGAAAACTGAAACACTTGTACTGCGGTATAGCCGGTGTATACCTGCAGGTGTGTTTTGGAGTTTTTTCTTGAGGGGTTATAGGAACAACCACCGCATTGGGTAACACCAAGGTGGTTGATTCCCTGGTGTGTTGGAGCAGTGTCAACTCCCGGGTTCACCGGTTGAGGGTGCCCCTGCACGTTCATGACGTCTGCCAATCGTGTCAGCCTTCTCTGCCTCAACCCCTCTGGGTGGGTTTTTTTTTTAAATGGAGGCTTGGTCATGCAACAACGCCAGCATACGCCCCTTCCGCCGGGGCGGCTGTGTTCAGCTGTCCCCTCTGGCGCCTGTCTCGTCCGCAGTCTCCAGGCTAGGGTTAACAGCCTGTTGCCTGGTTTTTCCCCGGTGCGCTGCCTGCTTCCGTTGGTTAACCTTTTTTGTGTGCTTACGGCCATGCTGACTGCCTGTTCTGCAGGGTCAGTGTGCCAGGCGGTGTACTATTGGGGGGACAGGGCCCGCTCGGCTGAGGGGTCTTTGTCCGAATACGCTGGCGATGTGGGGGGCGGGGTCACTAAGTGCCCACCTGGTGGGGTCTTGATGCTGGCATCATGGACTTCTCCGGGCCCCCATTCCAGGGGGTCCAGTCCCTTTGGTGGGTCTGGGCCTTCCTTCGCGCTCCGCTGCTACGGCCTTGCCACGGGGTTGGGTTTGCCCTTGACCCCGTGATTCTGGGGGCAGTAACGAGGTTGTTCCCTCCATTCGTTCCCGGGTGGCATGCGGGTTGTGCGTGTGTGTAGTCGTGGGGTCAGGCCACGGTCTGCTCACCCTGTGCGTTGAGTTGCTTGAGTGCCTCTTCGCACGGTCGGGTCCGTCGCCCTCCCGGGAAACCTCCAATAGGGGGGGTGCCCTCCATTAGGGAGGGTCGGGGGGGCTCGGCCCTCCCTGTTCTGATGGTTGTGGGGGGCCTTCAGCGGGGTGTATTTGTCGGCCGGTGGCTCCGCTCGGCCTCCCTATGTGCATGAGTGACACCGAGCGGAACCGACTATGATACAGAACGTTAGGTTATGACTATGGTGGTGATGCTCGGCGTCTGACGCCGCTGCAGCCCTTGATCTCACCTTGTGGTGAAAGCTTGGGAAGGAGGAGAGCAGGTGACCACACACCTGCTTATGTAGGTGAGCTGATAGGGGTGTGGTCAGACAAATATTGGGATTAAAGGTACATTGTGGTCTTTATTCAGTGCGCGTGCACGTGTGCGAGGACAGTGCATGAGTGACGCAGAGCGTCACCACTATTAACAGAACTTGGTTATAGTCATAACCTAACGTTCTCACTACCACAGGCGCGATGGATACACTCTACTTAACCCTCAGTTTTCCTATGCGATTTAATTTAATTTAGTTGTTCTATTTATTTTTATTAAAAAAAAATCGTATATTCCTTAGATACCTACTACTATTACCATGTATGTATATATATATATATATGTGTGTTTCATTACAATTATTCACCTGTTCTATTCTCGTTCCATCTAACATCCATTGCAACACTATATTATCACCGACCTCCAGTTGGGGGACCCCCCCTTTGAACAGCTCATCTGAGGGTTCTCTCCTCCACACCGCCTGTGGTGCTTTTTCCCCTCTATTGCTAGGTTTTTAGTGAGTCGTTCCTCATCTTCATTGAGGAAAGTCTGGGAGTGTCGCATATTTGGATTTTATGGTCTGATCTATTGTGATAGGGGACCCTGATGTAAACAGGGGGACCCTGATGTAAACAAGACAAACGTCTTTCTCAGGTCTGCATCCCCTTAACAATTGTATGTATTGAGCCGTACTGTATTGTACCCATTCTGCAATCTGTTAAATAAAGTTTTCATTCATTCATTCATTCATTCATTCATTCATTCATTCATTCATTCATTCATTCATTCATTCATTCATTCATTCATTCATTCATTCATTCATTCATTTCATTCATATTTCTTATTGTCTTGTACAAGAAGACTTGTACAGCCCATGGGGGCTATTCCATGTGATCTTGGGTTATACAAATACATTTGATTTGATTTATGTTCAGTTCTCCTTTAGAACATGTATCATGATGTGATGTTCAATAATAATAATAATAATAATAATAATAATAATCATAGATTTCATTTATATAGCACACTTTAAACTCAGTGAGCTCTCAATGTGCTTCACAGCAGAAGGAACTTAAAATAAAAGGTTTAAAACAAGAAAACATTCAAATGAATAAAATAAAAAGATAAGAATAAAAAGGTTTAAAACATTAAAAACATTTAAAATGAATCAAATAAAATAAAACAAAATAAAAAAACTAAACATAGGAGCAGATAAAAAAAAACAGGCCCTCGTGGAAGGCAGAGTAAAATAAATGGGTTTTAAGGCTGAGGCCTTGAAGGCAGCAATGGAGACTGAGGCCTTGATGGACCCCGGCAGCTGATTCCACAGGCGCTGCCCCAGTTTGGAAAAAGCGCTGTGCCCCATGGTCGACAGCCTAGTCCAGTGCGTGGGATGGCGAGGAGGTTTGGGCTGCCAGACCTGAGTGACCTGGATCAATTCTCCTTTAACCATGATGTCATGTTCAGTTGATAATAGTGACTGCTGTAGTAGTAGTAGTAGAACGCGGGACAAATGTAGGACAGGGGACATCAATACAGCTGTGTCTTACATGGTCACATTATACATTAGAGAGACAAACACACTGTAGGCTGCGTACATAAAGAATAATGGACAAAAGTGACAAGATCACTCTTGATTCGCCTGTTGCTTTATATTCACGCACATTTACCAGGCTTGACTACAGCGCCATGCTGCACAACACCAGAATGTACTATACTACACTCACTGACCTGTGATCAGTCTCAGTGTTATGCTAATACAGGAGTTATTACATAAGTGGATGGAACCCGATGAATAATGCATATAAGCTATATTACCATAGCTACACTGGGCACCGCTCCAGTTCCCTGGTATCCCTCCGTCCTGCGTGAACACCATGACAGACAGCTCTTTCAGTGTAGTTCAGTGAATCTCAATAGGCAATTTGTCTTTTCTTATTGTATTGCATTGTTACTGCCTTCTTTTAATCCTGTGTGCGCAACATTTTATGAATCGCCACTGGTTTTTTTTTTTCCCCCAACTTGTTTTAAATATCTTTGTTGTTTATGTTAAGTTTTGTAAAAGCTAATGGCGTCGCAACTCCGTATGAGATGTGCTTGAATGAGGCGGGAACAATAAGCTCAACTTGATTGATAATGTCAGAAACAAAGGTCTCTCGGATGGATAGCGGCCAGAGTGTTCCTTGTGCCCCCTGTGCCCGCTTGAGAGGAGAGGAAAATGTTGATTTTTTCCCAAACAATTCTTTTGCAGCGTCATCGATTATGACATATTGTGTGTACGTAAATGAAAATGTATGTGTCTGATAAAGAGATAGGTATATATGGATGAAAAGGCATGTGTCTGATAGGGATATATTAGTAAAATATTGTATAATTGGCTGATATGAACATAGATAATGTATGTAAAAGCTAAATAGTATATTATGCTGTATTGTATTATGAATTAATTATGAGTAGGTATTATTGTATTGTATTATGAATTCATAAGGCGTATATATTGTTGTATTGTATTATGAATTTGATTAGGGTTTTTATTGTTGTTTTAATTGTCTGTATGACATGTAAATGTTGTGAGTGTATAAGTCTGTAACTGTATTTTATGTGTTATGGACCCCAGGAAGAATAGCCCCAGCACTGCTGTGGCTAATGGGGATCCAAATAAACTTGAAAATGTCCAATATTGATGTCAAATGAAACAATATGCTGACGTTATTCAAACATTGCTCCTTTTACATATCTGTATAGATACTATATCTATAATCTGTACATATGTAACGGATGGTACCGCGAAGCGCAGTCACGATGGATTTCCGATGTTGTGAAGTGACTGGGGCGAGTAGCGGTGCTGTGGGTTAAACTCACTCTCATCCTCAAAAGACACATAGACACGTTACAAAGCAGTGCATTCACCTCTTGGTTTAGCGGTCTGTGCTGTTGCCCGCGGCGTGGGAGACCCGGGTTCGAAACTCCCTCGGGGCATCGAAGTTTAAGGTGACGATGTCACAAACGTTACACATATCCTACACTTACTAGTTATGCTGCTGGCTAGTATGACTACTACCATACTGTCTTTACACCTGTATCACTGTGCACTACATACATCTGATTAGCACTATACTCATCACACTAATCACCTGTACATTGTATATTACGGGAAAAACTCACTAAAACCTAGCAATAGGAAAAAATGCACAACAGGCAATGTGGAGGAGAGAAACCTTCGAAGGGCCGTTCAAGGGGGGATCTCCCTTCTTAGATGTCGGTGATATTAGTGTTGCAATAAAACAGGCGAGACAGTTGGTAAGCATGTACATAATACGTGTAATGAAACACAGATAAGTGCATGCAATGGCAACTGAACATTTTAAAAGATTGAGAAATAGAGCTGATGGCGGATCTATTTGAGGCATGGGGGCGGCGCAGAGAGGGTCGCATCCTCCCGGTCATCATCACGGGACGTCCACCACTCCGGTCATCACCACGAGACAGCCATTCACAGGGAGACAGGGGGGTTCAGTTTTTTAAGTAGTGGTTTAATGACGGCTGATTTAAAGGCGAAGGGCAACACGCCAGTAGACAAGGAGGTGTTGAAGATATTGAGTAGGGCAGGGCCTAGAGTTGGGAAGAGTTTTTTGATAAGAGTTGCTGGAAGAGGATCAAATAAACTGTTTGAGGGTTTAGCCGCCCCAACCAGTTTAGAGAGGGCACTAAGTGAGATGTTTTCAAGGCAGCATAGCGTATGGCTGGATTCAAAGTCAGGGGGAAAGCCCATCAGAGGTTGGGAGGGACTCTGATTGTTGAGTAAGCCAACAATTTCATCTCTTATGAGATCAATTGAATGAATTCGTTAGCATGGTTTAGCGCAGTTGGTTGTTTCTGAGTAAGTTTTGAAACTGTGTCAAACAGAAACTTTTAGTTGTTTTTGTTTTCGTTAATCAGCCTGGAAATATATGAGGTCTTGGCAAGTTTGAGTGCCTTTTTGTAATTAGTAGGGCTGTCAAAGTTAATGCTTTAACTTTGGAGATTCATTTTAATTATTTAAAGCATTCAAATAAATTAATCTAGATTAATCTATGGAGTGAAAAATCTTCAACGTTCTGAACTTTCAGCAGTTTATTTGCTTGTTCTTTTTTTTGCATCGACTCATTTTTGAAAATCATCTGACATGAAGATGGAACACATTTTAGTTGTTAATATGATTTATATTACTGGTAGTTCATACAAGACATTATCATCCTCTAAGCCAATCTGCACTTTAACATACTGTAGGCCTGGGTTGTTTTTATTTCTGTTAGTGCCGCGGATATAAGAAAGAGGTCTAGCTGAGTCAATGTTGATGGTTTTGTTGAACGTTTGTATTTCACAGGAGAGAAACTGTATTAAAAGAAAGCTATTAAAATAGTCTTTGAATCTAAATATACTTTCTTTGTGTTGATTTTACATTAATTCCATGACTTTACTCAAGTAAATATCTGTTACGAGCTTCGGCCTTAAGTAGAAAAATGCTATTTTTAATCTAGATTAATCTAGATTAATTACAGAAAATTATGAGATTAATTAGTAATTTTTTTTAATCTATTGACAGCACTAGTAATTATGTAAACTATCATTCCAGGGAAGGCGTCGAACACCATTTATGTTCAAGTTTGCAACATTTTAAAGGAGCGAGTTTCCTCCGTAAACCAGGGAGTTTGTTTTTGCGGAGCACGTTTAATTTTCGGCTTAAGGGGAGCGACAATGTCGAGCGTACTATGAAGGGCGGCCTTAAGTTTATGTGTAAAGAGATCAAGGGGGCCAGAGTAAGAGAGGAAGCGAGAGAGGGTGTCTGGTAGGCAATTAACAAGAATTTGGACAGTGGAGGCGTTAATACGACGGCTCATGTAGGATTCTACACTGTCTGAGCGAGAAACCGTCAAATCAATTTGAAATTTGATGAGGTACAGTAGTCGTCTGAGAGAGCAGGAACATAGGGAGAAACGGTCAAATCTGACACAGTGAGACCGCGGGCTAGGACTAAGTCAAGGGTGTTCAACTTCCCACCACAGTGAGTGGGTTGGTGAACGATTTGAATGAGACCGACAGAGTCAATGATGTCGTTAAAAGCCTTTAGGGGATCTAGAGTTTTGTTGGAATGAATGTTAAAATCACCAACAATTAATATGTTATCTGAGCGTGTACCAAGCTCAGAGATGAAAGTGGAAAACTCATCTAGGAGGAGGGAGTAAGGGCCTGGGGGGCGATAAAGGACAGCCATTACAAAGGATGCAGTGGAGGTAGGAATCAGACCGCCACACTTTCTGTTGGGGGAGAGGGACGCAACAGGAGCACCTCAAACGAGGAAAACTTACAGTTTGCGTCGGATATAAAGTTGTGCTTAGAGTTAGTCAATTAGAGCAACTCCGCCTCCTTTTTTGGAGGTGCGTGCGATATGAGAGCTAATAAAATTAGGGGGTGAAGCCTCGTTTAAGGGCAGAAATTCATCATCAGGTTTAAGCCATGTCTCAGTGAGGCCCAATAAGTCGAGACTATGGTCTGTTATCAGTTCATTTACCAAAAGAGCTTTGGTTGGCAGAGAGCGAATGTTGATAAGGCCAACCTTCACGCACTCTGTATATTTAACAGAGTGATTTTCAGCCACGCGGGTAGGTTTAATCGCAATTAAGTTGGCACGGTTTATCGCACAAGGACGAGCCGGGTAAAGCGGAGCGTAACGAGATATTCTAGTTTTGATTGGATATACCGGTTTAAGGATAGAGATAGAAAGAGAGGAGTGGGGAGCCGGGTGGAGGAGGGACCCAGCATGGTTAGGAAAGGTATAGGGAATATAGACAAGATCATAGCTTTGGGCTGACAGCCACAGCCACAAGCATGCCAGGGTACAGGCTCGTAGCGAGCCTGCTAGTCATGCTAAACCGATGGAGCCTGCCAATCCCAAGTCTTGACTTGACTTGGGATTGGCAGGCTCCATCGGTTTAGCATGACTAGCATGCTCGCTACGAGCCTGTACCCTGGCATGCTTGTGGCTGTGGCTGTCAGCCCAAAGCTATGATCTTGTCTATATTTCTAGATAAGAGAGAGGTGCCTTGCATGTTAGGATGCACGCCGTCCTTTGTCAGCAAGCCAGGGCGACCCCGGAAAGAGGACCAGTTATCCACGAACCCTAAGCCCTGTTCTTTACAGTATTTTTCCAGCCATCAGAGGGCGGCTAGGGGTGGGAAGTAGGAATGTCTGATCACTGAGTGTGTCTGACTCCCACCTAAACGGACTACAACGTATGACATATACCACGCCATACGCACCTTATGCATACTGCACCGGTGTATACTGTATACTTACTTACTCATAGTATATATTTACATTCTAGTCTATTGTAACCAAATGTATTGTAATGCATAATATAACTTATACAGACCCTCATCTGCACCTTGATGTACACTGCCTCATTATGCATATAGAGCTAATGCTATTGTTATATTGTTTACACTGCCTATTTTTACTTTCTACTGTACTATTATTTTATGACCTGTATTATGTCTTCTACTATGACCATTTACCTGTACCTACCTCCCCTCCCCTCCCCATGCTGCTATGATGCCTGAATTTCCCCAAGGGGACCAATAAAGGAATATCTTCTTATCTCATCTTAAGTGGTATTGTTTGTCAAACAGTGTCAAACTTGAGTGCTACACTCTTGAGTGCATAGTATAGCCATATTACCATACTAGGTAGTAGTATAGACACAGTAGATTACTTAGTAGTAGGGATGTCCGATATTATCGGCCTACCGATATTATCGGCCGATATCGGCATTAAAATGTGATATCGGAAAATATCGGTTTCCAAATATTATTATTTTATTTTTTTTACATTTCTATAACCTTTATTTACCCAGGCAAGCAAGTAAGAACAAATTCAGATTTTATTTATTGTCAAAAGTATGCATAATGTGGTGTTAATTCCACAACAAGAGATATGTAATGTTAATTACCTGAAATTATTAAATTCTTTTGGGGGGGAAACCCTGCATATATCGGTATCGGTTGATATCGGTTGATATCGGTATCGGAAATTAAGAGTTGGACAATATCGGTATATCGAGCATCCCTACTTAGTAGCAAAGTACATAATAGCAAAAGACAGTAAGAAGGTTCATTTTTACATTATAAATATATAGAGAAATTAAACAGAGCAGACCTTATAATCTATAGATCTTTATTTATTTTTGCAGGTAACATATATGGCAATCATGCTTTTCTTCATAGAACACCATCTAAAGACATTTATTATATTTTTTTTTACATAGAATATTTTACATCAGGCCCATGAAACAGTTAGAAATTTACAAAACAATATCCTTTGACTAGACCTCTATAACATCATCATCATCATCATCATCATCATCATCATCATCATCATCATCATCATCATCATCATCATCATCATCATCATTATTATAATTATTACTCTATTATTGTTATTGTAATTGTGATTTATTTTTTTCCATTTCAGAAAGATGTGCTTTAGTTTCTGAGACAACCATAATTATTGCAGAAAACAGCAAATAATATCCAGATAATTTTTTTTTCTTTTTTCTTTTTTTTTCTTCAACATTTAGACATAAAAAACGCCAGGTATGTACGGACATTCACAGATACATGTAGTACACAGATACATGTAGTACACAGTCCAGTTTTACAACATCTGTCAAGAGAGAAAACTGCAGTATGGTAACTTTGTACAAAATTCATGGAACCCTTTGTCATTGCACATTTTAAATTTTATATAGGACTGTGTATCTTTGCAGTAAAACCAAAGGACTAATTCAACCCAATCGCTGTGTAGCTGCCACAGAAGCAAACTAATTGATCCTTTTATATATTCACACAATCAGTATAGGAAATTAACTTTTTTATATCCACCACACACGCTGGCCGGTGGGCCAAGAATTCACTATATCAACAGTTTCACCAGCCAACTAGGTTGAGATTATCCTAAAAATGATGGTTAGATACCTGCCCAAGTGGCTGGTATTAAGGATAAATGTACCAGTCATAGCCAAAAATGTACTAGTATTTGGCTGGTGGATGGTGTTGCTCTACCACCCTGTATTTATAGTCATTATATCTGTGGAGTAAACTGGCCCACGTCACAAATTCAGCATCTATATATCTATTCATATATTGCCAAAAACTTGATATGTAATAATAGGTTTTCCTTTGTCCAATGGACAGGGATAATATCAGTGGTATTGGCCTATAGTATCTGAAGAAACATTGCATGTCTTCTGTAGCCAAAGGACTCAGCAGTTCTTTTTACAGTGAGACACTGCAAAAAATGACAAATTTAGCAAGTGACTTTCATTATCAAGCTCATTTCAAGATAATGAAAGCTAAATGTTCTCACTGCACACTACAAATTTAGCATATTTCCTATATCACTTGTTTTCAATAATAATAATTAAACAACATAATAAATCTAGAACAAGAAACATAATATTTTTTTCGATCGCCGCTTGTAAAGGTCACAGAACGAGCACAAATTTCTGGAAAAACCCGCAAAATCGCCGGCGAGTTCGGTGAGATCATTTGACGTGAAATGTCTTGACACAAGCTTGATGAGTCTTAACAGAAGATAAAAATCATTTGCTGAGCTTGTTACTTTGTACAGTGTAAAGTCCTGGCTTAGCCACGGTTTCTCTCTCAGAAGCTGATATTGGAAACCTGCACCTTCAACGGGACAGAAACACATGATGCACTGCAAGACGTGTCCACATTAAGAACGAAGGGTTTTCATCTTGTATCCAATCTTCAACTTCACCAAAATAGGGAAAAATGGAAATTGTGAAAATCTGCCAATGTCACATAGAATTTGGTTTAAGTTCTTCAATCCACTGACAACGTCTTGAAATAAGCCAAATAATTCTTATGTCAAGGTAATATCAGTTGTTTTCAGAGACAAAATGAATTGCTATGAGTGAACTAGTCTCTGTCCTTTGGCAGTTTTCTCCTCGTATATGATTCTTGATTTGAATTAAGATTGAATACAAGATTAAAGTATTTGTTAATATGCACATTCCTTGCACTATGGCTTCTACTAAATGGACCGACAGAAGGCCTTCACAGTTCATACACACTGGAATAAATTATGCTAGCAAAAGTAGCTAAAAGAAAATTGATATAAGGCAGCTAATTTCCATCACCTGTTTTACATCCTTAACGAGGAGCTGCTTGGGGCCAGCAGGGGGACATGCTTGTGCTTGTTTCAGGGCAGCTACCAGGTGGGAATGTGTGTAACTGTAACGTGTCTAGCGGTAGCGGGGCATTGCTGAAAAAGTCAGTCAAAAGCTCAGTCAAACCTCCCTGTAAAGATTAGAAAAATAACAACACATAATATATAATTAATGCTACTTCATATTTCATGTTTTGTTGCTACTTAATACTTAATTTTTTCTTTCTTTTTAGTTCCGTTTAGTTTAGTTTTGCTAGCACAACTTTTTCCAGTGTATCTCGGTAGCATCAGACAGAATTTGGTAATTTCCACCTTTTGTTCCTGAGGAGTGGGTCGCTAAGTATCTAAGTAAACTGTTTCAGCAAAGTACACCGGTAGCCATTGCAGAAGTCCCCGATCGTGCATCTAGCCTGCTCCCGCGGTACACCCCCGATGGCACCACAATCTCTCTCGTTTTTACAGTGGAACTGAATAGACATACTATGACACAAATCTCATGTCTCTCCAGTTGCCAAGTCGGCTGAAATATATATCTATTTTTTCACAAACAAACATAATGCAACAATAAGTCAGTGTTGCACGACATGCATTCAAGAAAGAGTGGAACTTCCACGATGGCTACGTCTGTATAGCTATGCTGGTGGGTCACTGATCCAAATGGTGCTCATAAGAGTTAGTACCTTGTTTATCAGAAGCGAGCAAAATGGGGACGCTTGATTTTTCTGTATCAATATCTAGTCAGTGGGTCGTGTGCCTTGGTCACCAATCTCTTCGAACATGAGTATATCATATGATTTTGGTCCTTCTCACTCTTACATAGAAAATGTCCTAAAAATGATTCTAAAAAAAGTTTCAGACAACATACAAAGTTATTGTTCTTTAGAAAACAAAGAAACAATTTTTAACAGTCTCTCGCTATATAATATTTATATATTTATATATACCATTTAGGTTACTTTTTGCTTTTGTCACAGGTATTCAATCATGCCAAAAAGGGTTTGGATGGTTTGAAATCCATACTGGCCTTGTGCTTTTCAAAGGTAGCCCCCAGAATTGGGTGGTAAACATTATTGGCTAACTGCAGGGTGTTGGAGGGGGGGGGGGGGGGGTAATCTGAACTGAGTCAAAAGGTGTTTGGAAGTAATTGGCAGCCTTGGTTTGAACCTGCTGGAAGTACCTATGTTTCAGGACAATTCAGAAATGTCAAGTAACACTAATCAGAAAAGTAAACTAAATTTACTTCATATGGTATAAACTTCCTGGCACTCACTGTATTGTGCTATATGGTAAACCCCACCTAACGCTCTTAGCGGGTTAAAAAAAATGAATTTAAGCTAAGAATTATTCACAAATACTCTTTGACGCAGGTCTGGTGATAGTCTGGCATAATAACATTTTACAGAAGGAGATTTGGCCTTGCCCGTTGCACATTCCCATAATGGTCATTTCCTCAAATATTGGTCAGTGTTCAATTCCCCATTTTGCAATTTTCATATTGCATTTACTAAACTACTATATTGCATTCACTTCAATGTATTTCTTTCATATACAAGCAAACTGAATTTAATGTATATTTTCCTTTGTACAATAATAGTATTTTTAATAGATTAGTTACTTGTAAAGATCTTTAAATTAGCACAATACTGTTGAATCACATCGGGCCTCCAAATTTAAATTATAAATTCAAAATACAGTAATTTCCTAGGTCACATCTCGTTTTCTAGAAAGACTAACAATTTTTTTTTTGCATAATGAAATACAAACTATCACAACAACAACGTCGCCGCCGGGTAGTTTGTCTCTCTCGTTCCTCGTAAAATTCTTTTAAATTCTTTTTAATATTTTACAAATAAACAAAACAAAAAAGAAACTAAAAAACTAAACGTAACGTGGTAATCAGGTCGGTCTCCACGCTTCCCCCCAGGAGGTAGGTCTATCAGACGACGGAGTGGAAGTCTGGTGTTCGTCGTTTCCCAAACCGTGATTACGTCGTCGTTTCTGCGTGTAGAAGAAGCCCCCCTGGTCCGACCCGTCGGTCGGGTGAGACGGACAGGGAGACGGGCGGACAGAGAGAGAGAGAGAGAGAGGAAAGACAAGACGAGACGGACGGGCTCTAGATGTAGGCCTCCTCGGTGGCCGCCGCGTTCTGAGTCTGGGTGTCCGTCTGCAGCTCGACGCCGTTCTCTTGCTTCTTCCTGCTCTGAATACATGGGGTGAGCATTATCCTCAGGCGCTGGAGAGAGGGGAGACCGGGAGAGAGAGAGAGAGAGAGAGAGAGAGAGAGAGAGAGAGAGAGAGAGAGAGAGGAGCCGTGAAGAACTGGTCAAAACACCTTCCGGCAGCTTAAAAAGGAACCCGCTGATGACGTTGTGGGCGAATGAGCTTTTCCAGAGTCAGACAAGAAGATAGATACCCCGTTTCCTCTCTTAGCTTAGCACAAATGAATAGAAGCGGATACGGACCACTAGCCTATAGCTTAAAACTCCAGGAGAGGTGTTATTGGCCAACAGCTAGGCTTAGCTGCTCCGTATCTACTTCCGTTAATTTGTGCTAAGCTAGGCTAGCTGCTCCGTATACACTTTCCTTAATTTGTGCTAAGCTAGGCTAGCTGCTCCGTATCCACTTCTGTTCATTTGTGCTAAGCTAGGCTAGCTGCTCCGTATACACTTTCCTTAATTTGTGTTAAGCTAGGCTAGCTGCTCCGTATACACTTCTGTTCATTTGTGCTAAGCTAGGCTAGCTGCTCCGTATACACTTTCCTTAATTCGTGTTAAGCTAGGCTAGCTGCTCCGTATCCACTTCTGTTCATTTGTGCTAAGCTAGGCTAGCTTCTCCGTATCCACTTCTGTTCATTTGTGCTAAGCTAGGCTAGCTGCTCCGTATACACTTTCCTTAATTTGTGCTAAGCTAGGCTAGCTGCTCCGTATCCACTTCTGTTCATTTGTGCTAAGCTAGGCTAGCTGCTCCGTATACACTTTCCTTAATTCGTGTTAAGCTAGGCTAGCTGCTCCGTATCCACTTCCATTAATTTGTGCTAAGCTAGGCTAGCTGCTCCGTATACACTTCCCTTAATTTGTGTTAAGCTAGGCTAGCTGCTCCGTATCCACTTCTGTTAATTTGTGCTAACCTAGGCTAGCTGCTCCGTATATACACTTTCCGTTAATTTGTGCTAAGCTAGGCTAGCTCCTCCGTATACACTTCCGTTAATTTGTGCTAAGCTAGGCTAGCTGCTCCGTATACACTTCCGTTAATTTGTGCTAAGCAAGGCTAGCTGCTCCGTATACACACCTCCGTTCATTTGTGCTAAGCTAAGTTAGCTTGCAGCTGGATAGCTTTCTACTGAACACACAGAGAGGAAATTGGTGTCTACTGTACATCTTCTTGTCTGACTCTGGAGAAGATGGTAAAAGCATTTCCCATAATGTTGCCGTGTTCCTTTAAAGGAGCTCTCATATCCAGTGCAATAGGTGCTTCAATCATACAGATAGTGTGTTGAAGAGACGGCTGAAGGGTGCGGCAGCTTCACAGGAGAAAAGATTCAGAACGCCAGCTGGCTCACTCCAATATTTGATACGCCGATACTCTTCAGAGCAGGAGTTGCATCTCAGAAACACGTTAGCATATCGACGTTTATTGAAGGGATCACAGCGGCGTTCTGAACCTTCTCTCTTTGGGAACATACTGTAAAAGCCATTTCAGTCAGGAACACTCTCGTCATAATAATCAAAGCATTTGTAAGTGACAATTGGTTAGTTGGTCGTATTCGGTGGTATATAGGCTCTGCTGACAAGATGTTCTTCTCGGTGCAAACCCATGCAGGCCTGCGACGGATTTGGCCGAGAGTGCAAATAACAACAAGGATAAAAACACAATAAAGTCTGAGGACCTGTTTACATTGTGGCCCTTGATCTCAGACAGACACCTCAAGACAACAAACATGTATACAAGCTTACAAAATACTCATCTAAAGGAACTAATGAAACTGTCGTCAAACAGTGTGCATATTTGACTGTATATTTCTGTATATTTTATATTGTCTTAATGTATATACATACCAGAATGTGTGTGTGTGTGTGTGCGTGCGTGCCGTGCGTGCGTGCGTGCGTGCGTGCGTGCGTGCGTGTGTGTGTGTGTGTGTGTGTGTGTGTGTGTGTGTGTGAGTGTGTGTGTGGATGCATGCGTGGATGACGCAGTCACAGCTAGATTCCAATAGCGGTCCCAGATTTGCTCGAGTCATTATGCCCGATGGGAAGCAGAGTGATACACTGAGCTTTCCTTTAGAGCGGTCTAACATTTTTCCATGTGTGAAAAAGGCAGATAATGAGCTTTTGCTTTTCTATTATTTCCATCTAGGGTTTGCACGATACACCGGTCGTGATACCCAGCTGTTAAAAATGGTGCAATACTCCCATTTTTTTAGTATCGATACTTTTAGAATAATAGCCTGATGCTGTATTATATATATATTAGGGCTGTCAAATTTAATGCTTTAACTTTGGAGATTCAAAAGAGAGTTTGGAGAGTGAAAAATCTTCAACGTTCTGAACTTTCAGCAGTATATTTGCTTGTTTACCTGACATGAAGATGGACCACATTTTTGTTGTTAATATGATTTATATTACTATTAAAATACTATTAAAATAGTATTTGAATCTAAATATACTTTCTTTGTGTTGATTTTTACATTAATTCCATGATTTTACTCAAGATTTTACTCAAGATTAATTACAGAAAATTGTGAGATTAATTAGTAAAAAAAATTTAATCTATTGAAAGCACTAATATATATATATATATTTTGAGTGGATGCGTGACCAGAGCAGTGTGTGTGAGAGGGAGAATAGACGTGTCGTCTGAATAGACGTCCCTGAATCTATCTCTCTCTCTCCCTCTCTCTCTCTCTCTCTCTCTCTCTCTCTCTCTCTCTCTCTCTCTCTCTCTCTCTCTCTCTCTCTCTCTCTCTCTCTCTCTCTCTCTCTCTCTCTCTCTCTGTGTCTCTCTCTCTCTCTCTCTCTCTCTCTCTCTCTGGCTCTCTCTCTCTCTCTCTCTCTCTCTCTCTCTCTCTCTCTCTCTCTCTCTCTCTCTCTCTCTCTCTCTCTCTCTCTCCTCTCTCTCTCTCTCGCTCTCTCTCTAATAATTTGTCATGGTCGGTCATCTAATATATTCCATTTCATTACTTTTCCTGATATTTTAGGTTTTTGCCGCGGTATCGTTTTCAGAACCGGTATCGTGATA
>NC_140170.1:185273720-185308448 GCF_963971535.1 Notolepis coatsorum
CTGGCACACAGCGAGCGGCCGTGCCAAGTGCCCTGTGAGAGGCGTGGTGGCGTCGGCCCTGAGTGCAGAACACCAATCAGATGGTTGATTGCTACAATTAGGCAATCAGTCATCGGCTGGTCCACTACAAAAGGTTTAGGACATTATTAACAGCTGTTTTTAGCTACTGTGTTCAGACTCTAACGCCTCTCTCTCAAGCGGTCTAACAGTAGGTTACTGCAATGACAGGTTTCAAGAGATGTCACTCGCTTCACGACCATTTCACCGCTCCGCTCGGAGACGTTTACTGTGGACGAGGAACGATGTTCATGATTCACGCTGTTTTGTTTATTTCTTGACACTAGTTATGTTGTCAAGAAGGAAGGGGAATGATGTGAAAAGAAAATATATACTCATATTACTGAGTAATATGTAATTACTGTTATATTTAGGAGGTCATTATTTCATATCATTATTTATTTAATTTTGGTTAATTATTATTATTATAATTATTATGATCTAATACATAGATTTGCATAAAGTAAGCATATCTATCCACTCCTATGTTGATAACAGTATTAAACATTTGAAAAATAACCCTTTAAGGTACATTTTGAACAGATAGAAAATAATGTGCGGTTAATATGTGATTAATCACAGTTAACTATGGACAATCATGAGATTAATCGCAATTAAATATTATCGATTGACAGCCCTAATATATACTCTAATATCCCTTTCAATGAGGTGTTTCGGTCATACATATATTATAATTCGATAAAGATCGATAAACGGGTGCTCAGTCCTCAGCCGGTTTCAAAAAGAAAAAAACACACTTCAGAACGGTAACTTGATCCCTTTATTGTTTTATGAAACGTCGAAAAAAATTATCTGAAGAAAGTAGATATATATACACGAGATGAAAAAAGGACGCACGCCGACCTCGTAATCTTTTGCAGCGTGACACCTGCACATCCCCTCTGTAGCCTCTGTGGGGCGCTAAGGAACCCATACATCTCTACAGTGAGGCGCTAAGGAACCCATACATCTGTACAGTGGAGCGCTAAGGAACCCATACATCTCTACAGTGAGGCGCTAAGGAACCCATACATCTGTACAGTGAGGCGCTAAGGAACCCATACATCTCTACAGTGAGGCGCTAAGGAACCCATACATCTGTACAGTGAGGCGCTAAGGAACCCATACATCTCTACAGTGAGGCGCTAAGGAACCCATACATCTGTACAGTGGGGCGCTAAGGAACCCATACATCTGTACAGTGAGGCGCTAAGGAACCCATACATCTCTACAGTGAGGCGCTAAGGAACCCATACATCTGTACAGTGGGGCGCTAAGGAACCCATACATCTCTACAGTGAGGCGCTAAGGAACCCATACATCTGTACAGTGAGGCGCTAAGGAACCCATACATCTCTACAGTGAGGCGCTAAGGAACCCATACATCTCTACAGTGGGGCGCTAAGGAACCCATACATCTCTACAGTGAGGCGCTAAGGAACCCATACATCTGTACAGTGAGGCGCTAAGGAACCCATACATCTGTACAGTGAGGCGCTAAGGAACCCATACATCTGTACAGTGAGGCGCTAAGGAACCCATACATCTGTACAGTGAGGCGCTAAGGAACCCATACATCTCTACAGTGAGGCGCTAAGGAACCCATACATCTCTACAGTGAGGCGCTAAGGAACCCATACATCTCTACAGTGAGGCGCTAAGGAACCCATACATCTCTACAGTGAGGCGCTAAGGAACCCATACATCTCTACAGTGAGGCGCTAAGGAACCCATACATCTGTACAGTGAGGCGCTAAGGAACCCATACATCTCTACAGTGAGGCGCTAAGGAACCCATACATCTCTACAGTGAGGCGCTAAGGAACCCATACATCTCTACAGTGAGGCGCTAAGGAACCCATACATCTGTACAGTGAGGCGCTAAGGAACCCATACATCTCTACAGTGAGGCGCTAAGGAACCCATACATCTCTACAGTGAGGCGCTAAGGAACCCATACATCTGTACAGTGAGGCGCTAAGGAACCCATACATCTATACAGTGAGGCGCTAAGGAACCCATACATCTCTACAGTGAGGCGCTAAGGAACCCATACATCTCTACAGTGAGGCGCTAAGGAACCCATACATCTCTACAGTGAGGCGCTAAGGAACCCATACATCTCTACAGTGAGGCACTAAGGAACCCATACATCTGTACAGTGAGGCGCTAAGGAACCCAGACATCTGTACAGTGAGGCGCTAAGGAACCCATACATCTCTACAGTGAGGCGCTAAGGAACCCATACATCTCTACAGTGAGGCGCTAAGGAACCCATACATCTCTACAGTGAGGCGCTGAGGAACCCATACATCTCTACAGTGAGGCACTAAGGAACCCATACATCTCTACAGTGAGGCGCTAAGGAACCCATACATCTGTACAGTGAGGCGCTAAGGAACCCATACATCTATACAGTGAGGCACTAAGGAACCCATACATCTATACAGTGAGGCACTAAGGAACCCATACATCTCTACAGTGAGGATCTAAGGAACCCATACATCTGTACAGTGAGGCGCTAAGGAACCCATACATCTCTACAGTGAGGCGCTAAGGAACCCATACATCTGTACAGTGAGGCGCTAAGGAACCCATACATCTCTACAGTGGGTCTCTAAGGAACCCATACATCTCTACAGTGAGGCACTAAGGAACCCATACATCTGTACAGTGAGGCTCTAAGGAACCCATACATCTGTACAGTGAGGCGCTAAGGAACCCATACATCTCTACAGTGAGGCGCTAAGGAACCCATACATCTGTACAGTGAGGCGCTAAGGAACCCATACATCTCTACAGTGAGGCGCTAAGGAACCCATACATCTGTACAGTGAGGCGCTAAGGAACCCATACATCTCTACAGTGGGGCGCTAAGGAACCCATACATCTCTACAGTGAGGCTCTAAGGAACCCATACATCTCTACAGTGAGGCACTAAGGAACCCATACATCTCTACAGTGAGGCGCTAAGGAACCCATACATCTGTACAGTGAGGCGCTAAGGAACCCATACATCTCTACAGTGAGGCACTAAGGAACCCATACATCTCTACAGTGAGGCGCTAAGGAACCCATACATCTGTACAGTGAGGCGCTAAGGAACCCATACATCTCTACAGTGAGGCGCTAAGGAACCCATACATCTCTACAGTGAGGCGCTAAGGAACCCATACTTCTGTACAGTGAGGCGCTAAGGAACCCATACATCTCTACATTGAGGCGCTAAGGAACCCATACATCTCTACAGTGAGGCGCTAAGGAACCCATACATCTCTACAGTGAGGCGCTAAGGAACCCATACATCTCTACAGTGAGGTGCTAAGGAACCCATACATCTCTACAGTGAGGCGCTAAGGAACCCATACATCTCTACAGTGAGGCGCTAAGGAACCCATACATCTCTACAGTGAGGCGCTAAGGAACCCATACATCTCTACAGTGAGGCGCTAAGGAACCCATACATCTGTACAGTGAGGCGCTAAGGAACCCATACATCTCTACATTGAGGCGCTAAGGAACCCATACATCTCTACAGTGAGGCGCTAAGGAACCCATACATCTCTACAGTGAGGCGCTAAGGAACCCATACATCTCTACAGTGAGGTGCTAAGGAACCCATACATCTCTACAGTGAGGCGCTAAGGAACCCATACATCTCTACAGTGAGGCGCTAAGGAACCCATACATCTCTACAGTGAGGCGCTAAGGAACCCATACATCTCTACAGTGAGGCGCTAAGGAACCCATACATCTGTACAGTGAGGCGCTAAGGAACCCATACATCTGTACAGTGAGGCGCTAAGGAACCCATACATCTCTACAGTGAGGCACTAAGGAACCCATACATCTCTACAGTGAGGCGCTAAGGAACCCATACATCTCTACAGTGAGGCACTAAGGAACCCATACATCTCTACAGTGAGGCGCTAAGGAACCCATACATCTGTACAGTGAGGCGCTAAGGAACCCATACATCTCTACAGTGAGGCGCTAAGGAACCCATACATCTCTACAGTGATGCGCTAAGGAACCCATACATCTGTACAGTGGGGCTCTAAGGAACCCATACATCTGTACAGTGAGGCGCTAAGGAACCCATACATCTGTACAGTGAGGCGCTAAGGAACCCATACATCTCTACAGTGAGGCGCTAAGGAACCCATACATCTCTACAGTGAGGCTCTAAGGAACCCATACATCTCTACAGTGAGGCGCTAAGGAACCCATACATCTGTACAGTGAGGCGCTAAGGAACCCATACATCTGTACAGTGAGGCGCTAAGGAACCCATACATCTGTACAGTGAGGCGCTAAGGAACCCATACATCTCTACAGTGAGGCGCTAAGGAACCCATACATCTGTACAGTGAGGCGCTAAGGAACCCATACATCTCTACAGTGGGGTGCTAAGGAACCCATACATCTCTACAGTGAGGCGCTAAGGAACCCATACATCTGTACAGTGAGGCGCTAAGGAACCCATACATCTCTACAGTGAGGATGTGCATGACTGACCAAAATCATTTTAGAATAGTCAAATGTTCTTAAGACCGAATATTCGACTCCCCCCCCCCTCCCCCAAGAAAAACACGAAATTGTTATTTTCTGTTTCAGTTTAAATTCAGTTAAAATGTTCAGTTTCAGTCAAATTCAGTTATTATTTTTAAGAGAATGGACCGTTGCATTGCATTGGCCTATCAACCGGTCGCGCCCCTGTCTCGGGCTGTCTCGGAGCGATGACCGGAGTGTTGAATGTCCCGTGATTAAGACGGGGAGGACGTGACCCTCTTTGCGCCGCCCCTGTGCCTCAAATAGATCCGCTATCAGCTCTATCTTTAATCTTTCAAAATGTTCAGTTGTTATCGCTATCAGCTCTATCTTAAATTTTTCTAAATGTTCAGCTGCTATTGCATGCACTCATCTGTGTTTCACTGTTTACCAACTGTCCGTCTGCAACACTACTATCACCGACATCTAAGAAGAGAGATCCCCCCATGAATTGGCCCTTCTAAGGTTTCTCTCCTCCACACTGCCTGTGGAGCTTTCATTTTTTCCTAGTGCTAGGTTTTAGTGAGTTTTCCCTTACCTTCGCGTGGGGTATGTCTTGGGAGTGTTGCATTGCATTCATTTATTTTGCATTTATTTAAAATTTGTTGCACCTTATGGTGTTCTTGTTTTGTTTCTTGACTTATTGTGATGTTTCTTCTTGACTTGTTTAAAGAAGACGTGTCCGGCCCATGGGGACATTAACGTGTGTTGTTGGGCCTTACAAATACATTTGATTTGATTTGATTTATAATACTAATAATTATTATTATTATTATTATATATATATATTTTTCGACTCTGACATGAAAATCGAGTGTGGAGACTACACGACTATTCCTAATCTGTACAGTGGGGCACTAAGGACCCGACACATCTGACGCCGGTATTCAGGCCGTTTCCGGATGACTGCTAAATCCGAGAGTCCTCGCCACAACAATGACACTCCCGGAAAAAAAAAGCCATTATCTGCTATTGATCGAGTGCATCAGACCAAATCTAATGCGCCATTCATACCATTCATACCGGCACATAAAGATACATGTGATCTGCACTCAGCGTCTGCTTGTAGCCTGTAGCCATAAGGCAGCTGGAAAATTGTGTCGCACAAAACCAATTATAATCTGTACTTTATTAATCACTTTAGTGCACTCTTTGCTCTGCGAGCTAAATTATCTATATTGATTTATATCTAATTATCTATTATATATTTTTTTTTATCGTAACATGCCAATGAGTTTGCTTATTACAAAACAAAACACTTAAGGGCGGGATCCACAAAGAATGGATTGCACGGTGCTAATTGCACCCTTACTTACAATTCATTATGAATTGAAAATGGGGGACCCTGATGTAAACAAGACGAAAGTCTTTCTCTGGTCTGCATCCCCATAACAATTGTGTGTATTGAGCCGTACTGTATTGTACCCATTCTGCAATCTGTTAATAAAATTTTCATTCAATCAGTGTGGGTGACCCCAGGAGGAATGGAACCCCTAACCCTGGTGGCGTTGGTGCCATGCTCTACCCACTGAACTATACAGGGAATGGAACCCATAACCCTGGCGGTGTTAGTGCCATGCTCTACCCACTGAGCTGAACAGGAAATTGAACCCCTAACCCTGGCAACCCTTTGCAAACTGACTGCAATGTTAGCAACTGTAATGCTTATAATCTTAGCTGTATGGCTCATGGCTGACGAGGTACAGACTGGAAACCTTTCAGTTGCCGGGATGTGTCCACACTTTTACCTATATCTGCTGGAGTCATAGGCTATTGAGCAAACGTTTCCATTGTATACGTTGCAGGAAAGACTTCAGGTCCATGCTGGTTAGTGCTGGTTAGTGCTGGTTAGTGCTGGTTAGTGCTGGTTAGTGCTGGTGTGATGCTGGTTTAGCTGGTGGACCAGCACCAAAACACAACTCAGCAGGTCTTTGCTGGTATAACCATCCTGCATTATGCTGGTCTTTGCTGGTATAACCATCATGCATTATACTGGTCTTTGCTGGTATAACCAACATGCATTATACTGGTCTTTGCTGGTATAACCATCATGCATTATACTGGTCTTTGCTGGTATAACCATCATGCATTATACTGGTCTTTGTTGGTATAACCATCATGTATTATGCTGGTCTTTGTTGGTATAACCATCATGCATTATGCTGGTCTTTGCTGGTATAACCATCATGCATTATACTGGTCTTTGCTGGTATAACCATCATGCATTATACTGGTCTTTGCTGGTATAACCATCATGCATTATACTGGTCTTTGTTGGTATAACCATCATGTATTATGCTGGTCTTTGTTGGTATAACCATCATGCATTATGCTGGTCTTTGCTGGTATAACCATCATGCATTATACTGGTCTTTGCTGGTATAACCATCATGCATTATACTGGTCTTTGCTGGTATAACCATCATGCATTATGCTGGTCTTTGCTGGTATAACCATCATGTATTATACTGGTCTTTGTTGGTATAACCATCATGTATTATACTGGTCTTTGTTGGTATAACCATCATGCATTATACTGGTCTTTGTTGGTATAACCATCATGTATTATGCTGGTCTTTGCTGGTATAACCAACATGCATTATACTGGTCTTTGCTGGTATAACCAACATGCATTATACTGGTCTTTGCTGGTATAACCATCATGCATTATGCTGGTCTTTGCTGGTATAACCATCATGCATTATGCTGGTCTTTGTTGGTATAACCAACATGCATTATACTGGTCTTTGTTGGTATAACCATCATGCATTATACTGGTCTTTGTTGGTATAACCAACATGCATTATACTGGTCTTTGCTGGTATAACCATCATGCATTATACTGGTCTTTGCTGGTATAACCAACATGCATTATGCTGGTCTTTGCTGGTATAACCATCATGCCTTATACTGGTCTTTGCTGGTATAACCATCATGCATTATACTGGTCTTTGCTGGTATAACCATCATGCATTATGCTGGTCTTTGCTGGTATAACCATCATGCATTATACTGGTCTTTGCTGGTATAACCATCATGCATTATACTGGTCTTTGTTGGTATAACCATCATGCATTATGCTGGTCTTTGCTGGTATAACCATCATGCATTATACTGGTCTTTGCTGGTATAACCATCATGCATTATACTGGTCTTTGTTGGTATAATCAACATGCATCATGCTGGTCTTTACTGGTATAACCAACATGCATTATACTGGTCTTTGCTGGTATAACCATCATGCATTATACTGGTCTTTACTGGTATAACCATCATTCATTATACTGGTCTTTGCTGGTATAACCAACATGCATTATGCTGGTCTTTGCTGGTATAACCATCATGCTGGTCTTTGCTGGTATAACCAACATGCATTATGCTGGTCTTTGTTGGTATAACCAACATGCATTATGCTGGTCTTTGTTGGTATAACCATCATGCATTATACTGGTCTTTGCTGGTATAACCATCATGCTGGTCTTTGCTGGTATAACCAACATGCATTATGCTGGTCTTTGTTGGTATAACCATCATGCATTATACTGGTCTTTGCTGGTATAACCATCATGCATTATACTGGTCTTTGCTGGTATAACCAACATGCATTATACTGGTCTTTGCTGGTATAACCATCATGCATTATACTGGTCTTTGCTGGTATAACCATCATGCATTATACTGGTCTTTGCTGGTATAACCAACATGCAGGTATTTGTTGGTATAACCATCATGCATTACACTGGTCATGCTGGTCTATGCTGATAATTCTAGTAGGGTGGATTGTCAAAAAAAAAATTTTATACAATGAAAGAATGCTCTTTATCTTTACCGTTTGGATAACACTCCTTTAAGGCACACTATCACCCTTTGCCTAATGAACTCTGCAGAGGTATTCTGCTGCCTCTAAACAAAATCAACACCATTGTACATGTTCAATGCAGATCCTAAGCTACATGGGCCGTGCCCCTGGACTATACAAGCCGACAGCACTTGGAGCTATTCTTGATTCTACCGTGACAGCATTTTGTTTACATCCTGTCTTGTGGCGTGAAGGAGCAAAGATGTCACCGAAGGCTGTAGGCGATGAGAACAAGAGATCAGGAAAATAGAGCAACGACACACGAGAGGATTCAGCCTGTGGTGTCTCACTCCAGTGTCTCACTCCAGTGCCTCACTCCAGTTCCAAAGCCATGTTGCCACTGCAAGCTTTGACATCAACAAAGGCCGACCCATTGAATTAGCAGCATTTACTGCAGAACCCTCCCCCCCCCCTCCGAGCCCCGATCTGAAGGACTCCAAGGACAGGGATGATGCCCGATATACAACCACGGTCTGAGACTGTTGCTGTTCTGTTCAAAGCAGCAACCTTCTAGTAAAAAAAAAACTGCTTCTCTAAGCTTCACTTCTGCCAGTATCTGAAAAGGCGTTTCAATCCCCAGCCGGTCTCACCAGAGTCTGTGTTTCATTACACATATATGTGTTCATGCTTTCCAACTGTTCGCCACTTTTATAGCAACACTACTATCACCGACATCTAAGAAGGTATATTCCCCTGGAGATCTAAGATTTCTCTCCTCCACATTGCCTGTGGTGCATTTTTTCCTATTTGCTAGGTTTTAGTGAGTTCTTTTGCATTTATTAAAAAAAATTGGACTTTATGGTGTTTTTGTTTTGTTCTTGATTTATTGTGATGTTTCTTCTTGACTTGTTTAAAGAAGACGTGTCCGGCCCCATGGGGACATTAACGTGTGTTGTCGGGCCTTACAAATTAATTTGATTTGATTTGATTTGATTTGTTGGTTCACTCATCTGGGTAACAGCGACTAACAAGACCAGCAAGACTCTCTCTTAGACTCTTAGACAGACGCTCTATCTCTTCGAACGGGGAGTCACCTGTATCTAAGAATTTGTCGTACATCATCCGATTTTCTTTCCTATTTGATGTCACTGGTAAATTACTGGCAAAACACAATGGTGATATTGGTCAAAGAGGACCAAGGAGTTTTGTGATAATAAAAAATTATGAAATAATGATTTTATAATACAACTAATGATAAGGAACCCCACTCCAATTACCAAAAGAAAGTATGACATGCTTATAAATACTTATACTATGGAATTCAACTTCAACGGACTCCGTCGAACGTCTAATAACTAGTGGTGGGACTCGATACATTTTTTTTATCTAATTAATTCAAGACTTTATAGTTAATTAATCTAAACTAAAGTAATCACATTTTAATCGCATATCAATATTTGATGCGAAAAGCAAATTTTTTCAATTCAAATGGATTTTGGTATAGGAGTGAATCAATGAATATACTGATATACATTATACATATGTTTAAGCAGCAAAATCCTGTATTAGCTACTACACAGACCAACAGATCAATCCAATTTTTAACAAAGTGCAGCAATTTTAGGAATAATATATATATATATATATATATATATATATATATATATATATAGCGCAAAGGACCTTTTGTAAACTCAAGCACTTTCGAGGTAAAAGTTAAACGCAGTACTTTCAGGTACATTCCAGAACAGTTGACCATTGAAAAAAAAAAAAACTCTTGATTGATCTCAATTTCTCTTGTTTTTTTCAGTAGTCTGTATGAACAAACCAAACTAAGAAAAAAAGTGATTTGCGATGTATTATACTTTATACTTATAGCACATGCATGAGTCTGGTCTCCTTTGAAAGGTAACATTCAACACTTTTTTTTTACTTTGAATTCTTTCCGTAGTTAATTCATCGCAATTAATGCGATTAAAGTCCCAGCCCTACTAATAACGTCTCCTCCTCGTCCCCCGCGGTCTCTGGTGGTCTTACCTCTTTGTACGTGCCCTTGAGGTTGAGGAACATGTAGACCATGTAGCCGGGGATGAGCAGCATGGAGGACAGAGCCATGCACCAGCCGACGCCCTGGCCCCACGCGGGGAACACGTAGTCCCCCATGGTGAGGGGCACCATCTGGATGGCACTGAACAGGAACACGCCCTGGGGGAGACGCACACGGAGACAGAGAGTCAGAGTCAGAGATTTTATTTGCCATGTATGGACGAATCCACATTGGAATACAGGTACAGAGCAAACACTGTGGGCTAGATCCACAACGAATGGATTGCACGGTGCAAGTTGCACCCTTACTTACAATTCATTATGAATTGAAAATGGGGGACCCTGATGTAAACAAGACGAAAGTTTTTCCCTGGTCTGCATCCCCTTAACAATTGTGTGTGTTGAGCCGTACTGTATTGTACCCATTCTGCAATCTGTTAAATAAAATAAAACATCAGGGTCCCCCATTTTCAATGCATAATGAATTGTAAGTAAGGGTGCAATTAGCACTGTGCAATCCATTCTTTGTGGATCTAGCCCACAGTGTCTACAACTAATCCAATACAGGAGCAGAGTAGAAACAGTACAAAAAAAATAAAGTTAAAACACAGACAGTATAAAAGGACAAATGCTAAAGTTGATATCAACATCCCCTAAAGTGCATATCATAGTGAAAGTGCATAATGCATAGAGGCACAATTTACAGTAAAAGTGCATATAATCAAAGTGCGTGATGCACAGACACACAGAAACAGCACTTCCACAACCTGACTAATAACACACCAAATAAAAATAGGATAATATACTAATCTAGCCTTTGGAGTTATTCAGGCAGCACACAGCAGCACTGGGGAAGAAGCTCTTAGTGAACCGAGAGGTAGAGCGCGTGATAGAGCGGTAGCGTCTGCCCGACGGGAGAGGGGGACCTCAGCGCGTTGGACGGTCGGGGGGGTTATTTTCTCAACCTTCACCTTGTGGTTTCTCCTGTCGTCGGGGGGGGGGGGGGGGGGGGGGGGGGGGGGCGCAACATCGGTTGATTATTCCGACCGCCGTTCCGTCAACGGGTGCGAGCAGCGAGTTGCATTCTTGCATTCTTACAACTTGCATTGCACTCAGTACAAACTCTGTATATTCTAGAATGTATATACATATTTTAGAATGTATATCCCTGACTGTATTTTTATTCTTATTTGTGATTTGTGATTCATTCTTTTTTTACTACCTATATGTTTATTGTGAGCGATTTGTAGTGCGGAATTTCCCTCGGGATCAATAAAGTACTTCTATTCTATTCTATTCTATTCTATTCTATTCTATTCTATTCTATTCTATTCTATTCTTGCTAAAAAAAACACCCTCTCAGTCCAGGGCTGTTTAATCTGGAATGATCTACCACTGACCATACGAGATTGTACATCATTTCCATCTTTTAAATTCAATCTAAAAAAAATGGTTACTCGACAACCAAACCCGTGGCCATGTATAGTCAAATAGTATTGTAGTGCACCCTTTATACGTTGTACTTTTTTCTGTATGTATGTTTTTATGCTTTGTCTCGTAGCATGTTATGCTTCACTGCCTGCATGTTTCGTTTTTTATGCTTTGTGTGGGGACTGCGGATACAAATGTGCATCCTTGCTAAATCCGGTGTATGTCCAGTAATATGCTCTGTCCCGTCTAAATAAACAAATAAATAAATAAATTCTATTCTATTCTTCCGGTGGCTTGAGTGCAGGCTACAGCTGTCCTGGCTGCGCATTCAATTCACCGGCACGACACTGCGACAACATGTGTTACTGTGTACATTTACTGTGTACATTTACTGCATAGTACTTAGGACTACATGTAGGTAAAGAGAGTGATGTGTACTGATCTAGAGTCATCTCTAGTCTCCCAGTAAGAATAAACTAATGAAGACAACAAGTGTTCCTGGTCACAGACCCCAGATCAGCCCTCTTCCCTCTGGGAAGCTTTGTGAAAATGGGCCATATGTATTATATTTGTTAAATGAAGTGTTTCTTATTCTGACTAGATTGATTCACTCAAATGACCAAACCGAAGTATAGTGTGTACTTTATACTTACAGCCACGACGAGAGGAGTGAAGACCAAACAGTATAGTGTGTACTGTATACTTACAGCCACGATGAGAGGAGTGAAGACCAAACAGTATAGTGTGTACTGTATACTTACAGCCACGATGAGAGGAGTGAAGACCAAACAGTATAGTATATGTACTGTATACTTACAGCCACGATGAGAGGAGTGAAGACCAAACAGTATAGTATATGTACTGTATACTTACAGCCACGATGAGAGGAGTGAAGACCAAACAGTATAGTGTGTACTGTATACTTACAGCCACGATGAGAGGAGTGAAGACCAAACAGTATAGTGTGTACTGTATACTTACAGCCACGATGAGAGGAGTGAAGACCAAACAGTATAGTATGTATACTTACAGCCACGATGAGAGGAGTGAAGACCACCCAGCAGGCCTTCCACCACAAGCAGGGTCTGTAGCCAATCATCTCCTCGATGTTGTCAAAGAAGTTATTCACACCTTAAACACAAAGGCACATAGGCTTCCTTACAAAACACTACTGTATTAAATGACTAAATACGACTGTATATATTACATTACAACATACTACTGTATATATCCAATTACAAAATACTACTGTATACATTTAATTACATAATATTACTGTATATATTCAGCTGGGGAAATGTACCTGATGTTCTTTGCTCAATAGGACAATAGTGGTGTTTTGGAATATATTAACCCATAAACACTACTGCACAACACACACGTTAAGTGAATGTATGAGAGCATACAACCTCTGGTCTGCAAAACTATACATTTTGTTCCATTGCTTTCTCAAAATTTGTTCTGATTGACAATTTCGAGGCGCAACGTAGTCACAGAGGATGTCAGAGTCACCTAGATAAAATTATTCAAATGACCAGACTCCAGCAAAATAGCTCAAGTCTCTTGGAATTGTTTTTCGTACTGTTCCAAAATTACTGGCAGTGAATGGCTCACTGGAAGGCGGGACAAAGGAGGAACGGGGGAGAAGGGATGCTTTGAGAGACGGCTGTGTTACTCACCATAGAACCAGGAGATGGACACGCACTCGAAGAACACCAGGAACAGCAGACACATCCCACTGGCTGAGTAGTAATCAAACAACTTAAACACATATAGACCTCCCTGCCAGAGGAGAGGAGAGGAGAGAAGAGGGGAAGGAAGGGGAAGATAGGAGACAAGAAGAGAAGGGAGAGGAGAGGAGAGGAGAGGAGAGGAGAGGAGAGGAGAGGAGAGGAGAGGAGAGGAGAGGAGATGAGATGAGATGAGATGAGATGAGATGAGATGAGATGAGATGAGATGAGATGAGATGAGATGAGATGAGATGAGATGAGATGAGATGAGAGGAGAGGAGAGGAGAGGAGAGGAGAGGAGAGGAGAGGAGAGGAGAGGAGAGGAGAAGGTAGGAGGATAGAAGAGAAGAGAAGAGAGGAGAGGAGAGAAGAGTAGAAGGGAGAATAGCAGAAGAGAGGAGAGGGGAAAGGAGAGAAGAGTAGAATGAAGGAGAGGAGAGGGGAGGAGATGAGAGGAGAGTGGAGGAGATGAGAGGAGAGGAGAGTAGGGCCGGAGAGGGGGGAGATGAGATGAGATAAGAGGGGACGGGAGAAGAGCAGAAGAGAGGAGAGCAGACAAGACAAGCAATCAGTGTTAAGATGTAGAAAGTCAGTCAAGAGATATAATGTCCATAGCAGCAGCACCAGTGACAGGGGCTGGTGGCTGGTGACTGGTGACTGGTGACTGGTGGTTGGTGGTTGGTGGTTGGGGGCTGGGGGCTGGTGGTTGGAGGCTGGGGGCTGGTGGTTGGTGGTTGGGGGCTGGGGGCTGGTGGTTGGGGGCTGGGGGCTGGTGGTTGGTGGTTGGGGGCTGGTGGTTGGTGGTTGGGGGCTGGTGGCTGGTGACTGGTGGTTGTTGGCTGGTGGTTGGGGGCTGGTGGTTGGGGGCTGGTGGTTGGGGGTTGGTGGTTGTTGGCTGGTGACTGGTGGTTGTTGGCTGGTGGTTGGGGGTTGGTGGTTGGGGGCTGGTGGTTGGGGGTTGGTGGTTGTTGGCTGGTGGCTGGGGGCTGGTGGTTGGGGGTTGGTGGTTGGGGGCTGGTGGTTGGGGGTTGGTGGTTGTTGGCTGGTGGCTGGGGGCTGGTGGTTGGGGGCTGGTGGTTGGGGGCTGGTGGTTGGGGGCTGGTGGTTGGTGGTTGGGGGCTGGTGGCTGGTGACTGGTGACTGGTGGTTGGTGGTTGGTGGTTGGGGGCTGGTGGTTGGTGGTTGGGGGCTGGTGGTTGGGGGCTGGTGGTTGGTGGTTGGGGGCTGGTGGTTGGGGGCTGTTTGATGCTGGCTGGTGGTTGGTGGTTGGGGGCTGGTGGTTGGGGGCTGGTGGTTGGGGGCTGTTTGATGCTGGCTGGGGGCTGGTGGTTGGTGGCTGGTGGTTGGTGGCTGGTGGTTGGTGGTTGGTGGTTGGTGGTTGGTGGCTGGTGGTTGGTGGCTGGTGGTTGGTGGCTGGTGGTTGGGGGCTGGTGGTTGGTGGTTGGGGGCTGGTGGTTGGGGGCTGGTGGTTGGGGGCTGGTGGTTGGTGGTTGGGGGCTGGTGGTTGGGGGCTGGTGGTTGGTGGTTGGGGGCTGGTGGTTGGGGGCTGGTGGTTGGTGGTTGGGGGCTGGTGGTTGGTGGTTGGGGGCTGGTGGTTGGGGGCTGGTGGTTGGTGGTTGGGGGCTGGTGGTTGGGGGCTGGTGGTTGGTGGTTGGGGGCTGGTGGTTGGGGGCTGGTGGTTGGTGGTTGGGGGCTGGTGGTTGGGGGCTGGTGGTTGGGGGCTGGTGGTTGGTGGTTGGGGGCTGGTGGTTGGGGGCTGGTGGTTGGGGGCTGGTGGTTGGGGGCTGGTGGTTGGGGGCTGGTGGTTGGTGGTTGGGGGCTGGTGGTTGGGGGCTGGTGGTTGGGGGCTGGTGGTTGGGGGCTGGTGGTTGGGGGCTGGTGGTTGGGGGCTGGTGGTTGGTGGTTGGGGGCTGGTGGTTGGTGGAAAACACTCCACATGCTGGCCAGCAAATACTAGGCAGCACAGATCAAGCATCTCAGTGAGAAAGAGCACTACTTATACAGGAACCTTTGTGCTTAAGTGTTGACGAGTTCAAAGACAATTCAAAATAAATGACAAGTTATTTTCTCTTAACTACCAGGATTCCTCGATTTTCAACATAGACACTTATTGAGTGTCTCAGAAAAACAATCATTAAACACAAAATAAAATCATATTTCACGTCACATTCCACTTGTGTAATTAAATGTGAAGCAAATTTCAACTCTGTACAACATTATGGCCTGTCGAAAGTAAGGGCCAAATGCGGCCCTCCATAACATGACGTGTGGCTCTCCAAAGGGTTCCAGAGAATTATTATTTGATTTGATTATTTGATTTTGATATTTAAAGTAACCTGCCTATAACAAGGTACAAACACACTGACATTAGACACTATGTTACATTTATTCTTTTATCAATGTCCAGTCACTATTATTATTTGGACCACTTCAATTCATCCCTCGTCTCTCTTTGTCAAAAGTCTGCCAGGTAAGTTATCATGGAAGAGACACGTCTCGAAGCAAACGATCTGTTAGGGCAGTATGATAATTAAACTAATATAATACGCAAGATATACGTAATGCGATATATCGTAATATAATACGATAATTATATCAATGCTGATATACATTTTAGAGTAATTCGCTATTGCTTTAAAAAAAAATTAAAAAAATGTATAGCTATTTTTGAAGGTTACAAATGTGAATGACCTTTATTTTGTTATACTTGTTTTGTTTTGGAGGCTTAATGTGATCAGTATATAGGACAGGCATGTACAGTATAAGCATTATGCTTCAGCCTGTACCTTTTCTGTCACTGCCAAAACAAAGACCACTGACCTTATTTACAGTCTGGAATGATTGTACATTATTCTATTGTGTGTGATAGAACTACTAAACAACAAAGATTTGAAATATCTTGAACTAACACCGAATACAAGATACAAAAAGACATAGACATCCTTGCTGCCTTCAAGGTCAGCCTTAAGACTCGTTTATTTTACTCTGCCTTCCACTTTTTACTGCTCCTTTTATGTTTTTATTTTTAAAATGTTTTTTTATGTTTTTACTTTTAACCTTTTATTTTCCCCTTTTGCTGTGAAGCACCTTGAGATCTTGTTGAGTTTAAAGTGCGCTTTTATATACATGAAATGTATTATTATTATATTAGTAAAACACTTTTTTGCAGTGTAATGATCCAGAATCCCTTTGTGCTTTGGGGTCACTGTGAGCACCAGCTCCTTGAGGTCCTGCTCCAGCCCCAGATCAGACTCCAGATCAGACCTGCTGCCCTCTGAAGCCTGATAAACACCTGTTCCAGCCCCAGATCAGACCCCAGATCAGACCTGCTGCCCTGTGAAGCCTGATAAACACCTGTTCCAGCCCCAGATCAGACCCCAGATCAGACCTGCTGCCCTGTGAAGCCTGATAAACACCTGTTCCAGCCCCAGATCAGACCCCAGATCAGACCTGCTGCCCTGTGAAGCCTGATAAACACCTGTTCCAGCCCCAGATCAGACCCCAGATCAGACCTGCTGCCCTGTGAAGCCTGATAAACACCTGTTCCAGCCCCAGATCAGACCCCAGATCAGACCTGCTGCCCTGTGAAGCCTGATAAACACCTGCTCCAGCCCCAGATCAGAACCCAGATCAGACCTGCTGCCCTGTGAAGCCTGATAAACACCTGCTCCAGCCCCAGATCAGACCCCAGATCAGACCTGCTGCCCTGTGAAGCCTGATAAACACCTGCTCCAGCCCCAGATCAGACCTGCTGCAGTGATTAACCCTTTCACTACCACACTACCAAAGTGTTAACCCTTTCACTGCGACACTACAGAAGGTTAACCCTTTCACTGCCACATGACAAAGTGACATGACACTACAGAAGGTTAACCTGCTAGTGAAAGGGTTAACCTTCTGTAGTGTGGTAGTGAAAGTGAAAGGCAGACAGGGAGCGATAACGCCTGCAGCGAGACAGGAAAACACGACCTCTAACACGACCTCTAACACGACCTCTAACACAAGCCAGTCGCTCTGGAGGCTGGAGGACGGAGGAAGGATCCTACTTGTCTCTCGTTTCAAATTCCATGATTATTCCATGACGATTTCCATAGTATATATTTGTCAATGATCTTTGTTCAACTGACCAATTTTTATTGTTGAATAATTGAATGCTCCAGGCTTTATTTTGGCCAGCTGCGGCGTGGGACAAGGGTAGTCTAAGCAAGAAATAAATGTTGTTATTCCTTCAAATAAGATCTACCAACAGCAAAGCTTGGCGTTTATCATTTGACCGAGTGAAAACATGAACTGCTTAGCTTTATTTTCCATAACCTTTCCTGGCCTGGAAAACAAATCCCATGATTTTTGTTGGTTTTCCATGACATTACTGTATATGTTTTTCCTGTGTTCTTTTGGACTCTGTGAAAACAACATGTTAACCTCTCTCAAAGAGACAAAAACCTGAGAACTAAGGCTAGGCTTTGTGATGTCATCAACATGCGTCGTAAGAAGCTGCTTCTGGTTCGGCCTCCTATGGAAGGCCTTGGGACATGCAGACCATGTTGGCTGTAGCTTTAGACCTTGATGTTGCTTCCTGAGACTGTAAAGAATCCATCACGTAAACATAAATACTTACTTACTCATTGTAGATATTTAGATTATAGTGTCTATTGTAACTATATTTATTGTAATGCAAATATAACTGAGTTAATTATATTGTTATATTGTTTTTAATTATTTTTTTTCTTTTTCTACTGTACTATCATTTTATGACCTGTATTATGTCTTCTACTATTACCCTGCCCATACCTGTACCTGCCCTCCCCCCTCCCCCATGCTGCTATGATGCCTGAATTTCCCCCAAGGAGATCAATAAAGGAATATCTTATGTTATCATGTAGTTTATACTGTGGAGCATCAGAAGGCAACCTTGATGTTGCCTCCTGACACTGTAAAGGATCGATCACGTAAACATAAATAACCGTGACGCGCTTTATTTCCCGTAGCTGAACTTTGTGACCAAGATTCTAGAAAGTGTGGATATAAATAATAAACCAAATAAATAATGCATCTACAGTATAAGCAACAAAACCGTTTAGCTAGCTCATGGTGGTGGTGAAGGAGGCAATTTTCACCCTACATTGTAAAGCGCTAGAAAAGTGTCTAGAAAAGCGCTATATAAATGCAATGATCATTAACACTTTGAATGCCCAAAACGACATAACTCGTTTTATCAGCCCCCCCCATTGAGTGACCACGACGACAAATATCGTTATATTTTTTTATTAGCGATCTGAATTCATAATTCATCAACCGAGTCTACCGTTGGGAAACCAGCCCCACCAGGTGCTCAGATGCACCCTTTTGCAATGGACTCAATGAAAATTAATGAGAAAAAAAAACTCCGGAATCCACATTTTACTTCTCACGCATGTAACCGGAGCTGATCAGATTCATTGTGGACCCTCAGAACAGCGTGTAATATGTCTTTACAGTATGTAGCATTGGATCAATAAAAGGCTTGATTTTTGGAATGGCGATCAGGAATTGGAATAATCTTTTTGGATACCATCTGATCTCAGGTAAGGAATCTATTTTACCAGTCTTAGGATAATCAGACCTGTTTTCACGGAGATATAAGCTTTTCCCCTATGTGTGATATGGCTGTTTGACTGTGCGAGCGATCAGGAACTAAGAGAATCGATTTTCAGCTCGTGGCACCAGCGTGCACACGTACACATATACTATCGCTAATCTAGCGTTTATTTGAAAACGATTCATAAATAGGCAGAAAAATTACAATGTTCTAGAATATTCCAGTAAAGGGCGATTATCACAGAATCTTTATATTTTCCGTGAAAACGAGGGCTTTTCAAAATGCTATAAAACGGAAATGAACCGATAAAAAAACAATCCGCTTCGACAATGTTGACTGGAAAATTTGTCATTGATAAGCGACGGGCAGATTAGACACATAGCCATAATTTAAAACATAGATTAGGCGATATTAACGCTAACATTGAAGTGGTTGCTGGGCATTCAAGGGGGTAAAAAGGAAAACACGGCCGGCTCTGAAAGTGTTAATGAATTAATTCATTCATTCGTTCATTAATTCTCCTTATAACAAAGATATTTGTAATGAAACAGAATGAGGGTCTTGTATTGGTGACCCGGCGATGGAGCTGATATTTACCTGTGTGATGTTGGACAGGCCGATGATGTAGGACACCACGCAGACGCCGGCGATGAAGAGTTCCCGTCGCCTCCTCAGGTATTGAGGGAACTCGTCCACCAGGGCGGTGATGAAGCCTTCCACGGTGCAGAACTGGAGCAGGTCGGAGGATTCATATTTAGACATTTTTACTACAATCAAAGTCGTAACAGAGCCGGATGCTCCGTACAATCTGTACAATATTACTACAATGGCATGACACCAAATGCCAAGGCTCTCCAACGTGCAGAACTCACTGGACGTCGGTATAACGTTGAAACGAGGTTACTACTGTACTCACACTAGTTAATAGTTATGACGTAGAGCTTAGTAACTACTGAATATGTATACATACCCTAGGCTGGTGTACGTTATAACTTAAACAAAAATAATCATGCCATAACCATGTAATATATAGTCAATGTAACGTTAGTATGGTGATGAATTGAAAATGGGGGACCCTGATGTAAACATGACGAAAGTCTTTCTCTGGTCTGCATCCCCTTAACAATTGTGTGTATTGAGCCGTACTGTATTGTACCCATTCTGCACTTTATATTAAGTGTCCCAGTGTATTTACATAATAATGTAATGACTCTTGTAATCGTAAACACTTGTATCTGAGAAATATTTAATTGATATTGGTGTCAGTGTTTCAGATAGCAAGGTGGAGAGTTACAGGATATTGTTAGTTTGCTTTCAGTCTTGCAGTATGCTACTGCTAACGTTAGCTAGATATTGTAATGGACGTTAAAAGTCGTTATTCCAAAATGTTGTGTTGTGGCTCGTGGCTGTTTTATGTTGAATGCAAACAGAGAATAACACATAATTAGCTACAGGTAGGATGTCTATTTTATGGAGCAACTCATTAGCAATTAACTTCCTTGTTTACATTTTGCTTTGCTTGCTGATTGGCTATACAGTAATTAATGTCACATTATGCGAGCATCTCTTTCTAGTAACAACTTGCACATTACTAAATAATTGACTAGCTAAGATATTGCGTAAATTGGCGTGGTGCAACAAAAATGTGTAAACAACTAGTTTGAAACTAACTAGTAACAACTAAGTGTTTAGTAAAGACTAAATGCTTAAATTTAGTAATGATTTAGGCTAAACTGGTGCAACCCAGTCCTGATTAGAGTTCAATACACCCTTGTTTCTCTTTATAAACACAGATGACGTCTCCGGGGTCAGGGTGAAACCATGGGTCTGTGCGTTCAGCTACCTTCACCTAGTCAAGTACTTGGGATCATCCCTATATTCCCCGGGTCCTATGTTCCCCGGGTTCTATGTTCCCCACTTTGATTGATTAATAGATTGAAAATTGTATTAATTTTTATTATTTTATTAATTATTAATATCCGCCTTGTTTCGAACGGTTAAGCTTAGGCCCTCGTTCGAACTGGTTAAGGTTAGAGTTTGGAATCAGGGCTGGTGGTCTAAAATGTTCAATCAATCAATCAATCAAAGCGGGGAACATAGAACCCGGGGAACATAGGACCTGGGGAACATAGGACCTGGGGAACATAGACATGCTCCCAAGTACTTTCACCAGGAATATCCCTGGAGTCTCACTGAAACACAGCGGAGTGCTATAACAGTCTAACCAGGTATACAAGGGCATTAAAGGAACACGCCAACATTATGGTAAATGCACTTAGCATCTTCTCCAGAGTCAGAAACGAAGACAGATACACATTTCCTCTCTGTGCGTTCCTTAGAAAGCTACCCGGCTGCAAGCTAGCCTAGCTTAGCACAAACGAATGGAAGCTGATACAGACCACTAGCCTACCCTATAGCTAAATAAAGTATCTATCTATCTATCTATCTATCTATCTATCTATCTATCTATCTATCTATCTATCTATCTATCTATCTATCTATCTATCTATCTATCTATCTATCTATCTATCTATCTGTCTGTCTGTCTGTCTGTCTGTCTGTCTGTCTGTCTGTCTGTCTGTCTGTCTGTCTGTCTGTCTGTCTGTCTGTCTGTCTGTCTGTCTGTCTGTCTGTCTGTCTGTCTGTCTGTCTGTCTGTCTGTCTGTCTGTCTGTCTGTCTGTCTGTCTGTCTGTCTGTCTGTCTGTCTGTCTGTCTGTCTGTCTGTCTGTCTGTCTGTCTGTCTGTCTGTCTGTCTGTCTGTCTGTCTGTCTGTCTGTCTGTCTGTCTGTCTGTCTGTCTGTCTGTCTGTCTGTCTGTATGTCTGTGTGTCTGTCTGTCTGTCTGTCTGTCTGTCTGTCTGTCTGTCTGTCTGTCTGTCTGTCTGTCTGTCTGTCTGTCTATCTATCTAGCTTTAAACTCTGGGAGAGGTGTTTTTGACCAACAGCTAGGCTCACTGCTCCGTATCCACTTCCATTCATTGTGCTAAGCTAGGCTAGCTTGCTGGAATGGAAACATGACAATAAACTTAACTTTGACTTTGACTTTGACTAGCTTGCAGCCGGGGGGTAGCTCTCTACTGAACGCACAGAGAGGAAATTGATATCCATATAAGCGCATTTTGATTTCCCATAACGTCGGCGCGGACCATCAAACACCAAAAGATCCTGATTGATGGGATCTCAGAAAGACGCTTTTTACCTGGCTGTCGATCCCCAGCATCAGCAGCATGGAGAAGAACAGGATGGCCCACAGAGGAGAGATGGGCAGCTGGGTGACGGCCTCCGGGTAGGCCAAGAACGCCAGGCCAGGCCCTGCGTGGTGAAGACACACACCACACACACTTATATATCACCCTGCACGGTGCAGACACACACCACACACACTTATATATCACCCTGCGTGGTGCAGACACACACCACACACACTTATATATCACCCTGCGTGGTGCAGACACACACCACACACACTTATATATATCACCCTGCGCGGTGCAGACACACACCACACACACTTATATATATATCACCCTGCGCGGTGCAGACACACACCACACACACTTATATATATCACCCTGCGCGGTGCAGACACACACCACACACACTTACTGTATATCACCCTGCGCGGTGCAGACACACACCACACACACTTACTGTATATCACCCTCTAATCCAGACACACCACACACACTTACTGTATATAACCCTTTAATCCAGACACACCACACACACTTACTGTATACCACCCTCTAATCCAGACACACCACACACACTTATGGCGCTTTTCCACTGCATGGTACCTACTCTACTCTACTCTACTCTACTCGGTATTTTCGGTTTTCCATTACCAAAGTACCTGGTACTACCTGGTACCAGGTACTTTTTCGGGTACTTTTTTAGTCCCTGCTCGACTCTGGTTCCAAGCGCGAGCCAAGCGGGTAGAACTGGTACCATAAATGTGACGTGAAAAACTGCAGACCACTGATTGGTCAGAAGAGAGACGCGTCACTGTTTGGAGAGTCTGAACGAAAACAGAAAGCCCCCATCTTGAATGTCTCGCATAGGATTTCATTATGGTTGCAGCAGGCACAAGTTCAATAAACAAACAATACAGTCACTGTGTATTCTGCCTCATTTATTGATTAAACAAAACCGACGTCAACACAATTTGCCACCGAGCGGAGAGTTTAGTCTCGCAAAAAGATCGCTGACTTGTTAAGGCTTAAGCTTATGTTGTGCTGATGTTGTGCTAGCGTTTTAGCATGGCTATCGTACATAGCGCGATCAATATAACTCGCTATTGATTGTTTGTATGAGTAACGTTAATGCTAATAGAATAGACACAACGTGAGGTAATCACCATCCATTTTAAACCGGTTATTACCTAATGCTAACGTTAGCAAATAGACGCGACTGGTAACGTTACAGCTTGTTAGCCTAATGCTAACGTTAGCATAGACAGCCTAGCTAACGTTAACGCTTGTAGAATAGACACAATGAGAGGTAACGTTAGCGTTATCAGAATAGACATAACGAGAGTCTCGTTAATGTTGTTATTGATTGATTGATTGAAAACTGTGTTTTACTCTGGCTTGCGCCTACTAGCTCATGACACGGACATAGCTATGCTGGTGGAGCTCTCACAGAGCTATGGAGCTCTCAGCTGTACACCAGCAGCCCCGCCTCCCCACACGGAGACAAACTGAGTACTTTATTTTAGTACCTGCAGTGGAAAAGGAACGAAGTACCAGGTACCTAAAGCGAGTAGAGTAGAGTAGAGTAGAGTAGAGTAGGTACCATGCAGTGGAAAAGCGCCATTACTGTATACCACCCTCTAATCCAGACACACCACACACACTTACTGTATACCACCCTCTAATCCAGACACAGACCACACACACTTACTGTATACCACCCTCTAATCCAGACACACCACACACACTTACTGTATATAACCCTCTAATCCAGACACACCACACACACTTACTGTACCTCTGGAGTAAAATTAAATCACAGATTTGGCTAAAATTAAAGTAGAAAGCTCTACTGGCGACTCGAGTGGAAGGCTCTACTCGGGGATATCACAAATGAATAGAAAGCTCTATCTTGGTGATTAAAGCAACGTTTACTCACAACTAAAGGGTAACATAATGTTTATAGAGCTCTGGGGGGAGTTACAAGTGCAACATAATTTCATGCTTTGTTCACAGAAAAGCGAGGGCTTCCTAGCCCAGAGACACTTTGTAAGGAGCGGAGTGTGGATGTGAAGCGAGTCAAAACGACCGTTCACAGAAAAGCGAGGGCTTCCTAGCCCAGAGACACTTTGTAAGGAGCGGAGTGTGGATGTGAAGCGAGTCAAAACGACCGTTCACAGAAAAGCGAGGGCTTCATAGCCCAGAGACACTTTGTAAGGAGCGGAGTGTGGATGTGAAGCGAGTCAAAACGACCGTTCACAGAAAAGCGAGGGCTTCCTAGCCCAGAGACACTTTGTAAGGAGCGGAGTGTGGATGTGAAGCGAGTCAAAACGACCGTTCACAGTAAAGCGAGGGCTTCCTAGCCCAGAGACACTTTGTAAGGAGCGGAGTGTGGATGTGAAGCGAGTCAAAACGACTGTTCACAGAAAAGCGAGGGCTTCCTAGCCCAGAGACACTTTGTAAGGAGCGGAGTGTGGATGTGAAGCGAGTCAAAACGACCGTTCACAGAAAAGCGAGGGCTTCCTAGCCCAGAGACACTTTGTAAGGAGCGGAGTGTGGATGTGAAGCGAGTCAAAACGACCGTTCACAGAAAAGCGAGGGCTTCCTAGCCCAGAGACACTTTGTAAGGAGCGGAGTGTGGATGTGAAGCGAGTCAAAACGACCGTTCACAGAAAAGCGAGGGCTTCCTAGCCCAGAGACACTTTGTAAGGAGCGGAGTGTGGATGTGAAGCGAGTCAAAACGACCGTTCACAGAAAAGCGAGGGCTTCCTAGCCCAGAGACACTTTGTAAGGAGCGGAGTGTGGATGTGAAGCGAGTCAAAACGACCGTTCACAGAAAAGCGAGGGCTTCCTAGCCCAGAGACACTGTTTGTAAGCGGAGTGTGGATGTGAAGCGAGTCAAAACGACCGTTCACAGAAAAGCGAGGGCTTCCTAGCCCAGAGACACTGTTTGTAAGCGGAGTGTGGATGTGAAGCGAGTCAAAACGACCGTTCACAGAAAAGCGAGGGCTTCCTAGCCCAGAGACACTTTGTAAGGAGCGGAGTGTGGATGTGAAGCAAGTCAAAACGACCGTTCACAGAAAAGCGAGGGTTCCCTAGCCCAGAGACCCTGTTTGTAAGGAGAGACTGGATGTGAAGCACAGTCAACAAGACCGTTCACAGGACTGCAAGCTAACTAGCTCACCATCGGCTAACAAGCCAACGCTAGCTCAGGAGGAGCTAGCCCAGGAGATGCTAGCTCGGGAGGAGTTGGCACGCCAGAAGCTAGCTCAGGAGGAGCTAGCACAAGGGAAGCTAGCTCAGGAGGAGCTAGCACGAGAGAAGCTAGCTCAGGAGGAGCTGGCACGCCCAAAGCTAGCTCAGGAGGAGCTAGCACAAGAGAAGCTAGCTCAGGAGGAGCTAGCACGAGAGAAGCTAGCTCAGGAGGAGCTAGCCCAGGAGATGCTAGCTCGGGAGGAGCTGGCACGCCAGAAGCTAGCTCAGGAGGAGCTAGCACAAGAGAAGCTAGCTCAGGAGGAGCTAGCACAAGAGAAGCTAGCTCAGGAGGAGCTAGCACAAGAGAAGCTAGCCCAGGAGAAGCTGGCACGGGTAGCTCAGGAGAGGCTGGCACGGGTAGCTCAGAAGAAACTGGTGCAGCAGGTGCTAGCTCATGAGAAGCTGGCGCAGCAGATGCTCGCTCAGGAGATACAAGCACACAAGACGCTAGCTCGCATGTTGAGACATCTCAAAGGACTAGAGATCCCCGAAAGGGCCTCAATGGACCAACTGATGGAAAGAGAAGTAAGGACCCCCGGTCAAGATCCAGGTGATAACATGGTGGAAAGACTGATCCCACAGGTGCGAGACGGGAGCATGTCTCTCAGTGTTGCAGCCGAATCAGTCGTGAATGGAACACCCATGCAGGGATCATGCTTTCTGCTTAAAAAGCTATTCGGAGGAGTCCCAGGGGGTAACCTACTGGCAGCCCGATGCGCAGCATGGTCACAAGACCAGCTACGTATCGAGTGTAGGCTGTATGACCAAGTCATAATGCTATCTGACAAAGGGGGGGCCTCCCAGGAGCCTCCCCCGAAAACGACCAAGGAGAGAACAAGGAAAAAGGATCCTTCCGGCATCGAATACCTCTCTGCAGACGACTGGGGGGCATTAACCCCAGAACGGCAAGCGGAGACGAGGGCAAGACGGGAGGAATTTAAATCCCGGAAGAAGAATTACCTATACCTACCTCCAGACGAGTGGGCCGCATTAACCCCAGAAAAGCAAGCAGAAAGGAAGGCAACAAGGGAGGAATTTAAATCCCGGAAGAAGAATTACATATACCTGCCTCCAGACAAGTGGGCCGCACTAACCCCAGAACAGCAAGCAGGGGTGAGGACCACAAGGGAGGAATTCACAGAACCAAGCAAATCACAATACCCAGAGCTGCCGGCTGTACAGCAAGCAGTAATTGGCACAGGAGAGAAACCTTACTGCTGTGGCCAGTGTGGAAAGAGCTTCAAGACAAAGCATCATCTTAAAAGTCACCACATGGTACACACAGGAGAGAGACCTTACTGCTGTAACCAGTGTGACATTAGCTTCAAGAGAAAGGCAGATCTTGAACGACACCACGTGGTACACACAGAAGAGAAACCTTACTGCTGTGACCAGTGTGGGAAGACCTTCAAGACGAAGGCAGAACTTAAACAACACCACGTGGTACACACAGAAGAGAAACCTTACTGCTGTGTCCAGTGTGGGAAGACCTTCAAGACGAAGGCAGAACTTAAACAACACCACACGGTACACACAGAAGAGAAACCTTACTGCTGTGACCAGTGTGGAAAGAGCTTCAAGGCGAAGCGTAACCTTACACTACACCACATGGTACACACACAAGAGAAACCATACTACTGTGACCAGTGTTACATGAGCTTCCGGAACCTGCAAGGGCTTCAGAGACACAGACGGCGGAGGCAGCCATGCAAGGTGCCAACCTGCTTAACGGGGGCAGTAAGGGGTGATGTGTCTCGCTCAAGAACACGGCGACGCACTATCAATGACGAGTGTGGAAATGGAAAAAACCAAGAAGACGATGTAGTCATTCTTCCTCTTTATAAGGCGCCAGGCTCCACCTCAAAACAAGTATCTCCCTCCACTGACATAGAGGCGTTCAACTCTCTAGACGAGTACCTAAACGCCAAAGACATCAATTATGAGCACTGTTCCATTTACTATGGCCCAGAAGAGGAGGATGGCGACATTCAGATGAAGGATCAGAACCCGAGGCCACAGATGACGCCTTCAGGTGAAACTGAGTCTGAGCCTGAACAGGATGGGGAGCTAAATACCTCTGAAACTGAACACAGTTCTGATTACTCAACATATTGAGTAACAGCTAAAGAGAAGCTAGCACAAGGAGACGCTAGCTCACCAACGAGGCTTCAATGGCCCAAATGATGGAAAGAAAGGTAAGGACCCCCGGTCAAGATCCAGGGGATAAGATGGTGGAGAAACTAACCCCCGAGCAGCAAGCAGAGATAAGGGCAACAAAGGGAGAAATTACCTTCTGGGGCCCTGACACGTGACACTCAAGCAAGTGCAAACTGCACTTGACATACCGCTCATCTGTCAAGAGGAAGAATATGTAGTGTTATTGTCATTTAGGAAGGAACATGACATAGAATACTAAATGCATTTTGTATATATTTTAAGTATAATATGTAAAGATGTCCGTCCTTGCTCTAAATCCAGAGTAAAGTAAAGTGAATTTGTAATCTATTTCATTCGGAAGGGATTTCCTGACAGCAACCATTTGGTGGGTTAGCACCCTACCAGCCATATCAGCTGCATGAGATGTACACTCACCAGCACCTATGGGTAAAAAATTGAGACTCTGCAAACTCTCATCAAGCTTAGCACCTTGACGCGGGGGGACAGAGCGAGCATCAGGGTCTCTGTATCCGACGGGCCTATCAGATTTGTGGGGACTTGGAAGCCTCAGCATACAGGACGCTGTGGTGCTTGGGCGGCCAAGTCACTGGTTTATAGGTCTGTCAAAACGGATTGGAGGTTCCGGGGCTAAGAACATAAGTTCAAGTGAGTTGGGCTTTATACTATTTAAATAGGTATCAAAAACCGAAAGAATATGAACCGAAATGACTGCTGTCGGGTGCCTCTGGAGTAGAATTAATTACAGATTTGAAAAAAAACCAAACGTAGAAGATTCTACTCAAAGAAAGAATCACACTTAAAGTATATTTCTGTGATTGCGGTAAAAGTTTACTCACGACTAAAAAGTTACGTAATGTTTTCTTACAGTCAAAAAACGTAGAAGATTCTACTCAAAGAATGAATCACACTTAAAGTATATTTCTGTGATTGCGGTAAAAGTTTACTCACGACTAAAAAGTTACGTAATGTTTTCTTACAGTCAAAAAAACGTAGAAGATTCTACTCAAAGAAAGAATCACACTTAAAGTATATTTCTGTGATTGCGGTAAAAGTTTACTCACGACTAAAAAGTTACGTAATGTTTTCTTACAGTCAAAAAAACGTAGAAGATTCTACTCAAAGAATGAATCACACTTAAAGTATATTTCTGTGATTGCGGTAAAAGTTTACTCACGACTAAAAAGTTACGTAATGTTTTCTTACAGTCAAAAAACGTAGAAGATTCTACTCAAAGAATGAATCACACTTAAAGTATATTTCTGTGATTGCGGTAAAAGTTTACTCACGACTAAAAAGTTACGTAATGTTTTCTTACAGTCAAAAAAACGTAGAAGATTCTACTCAAAGAAAGAATCACACTTAAAGTATATTTCTGTGATTGCGGTAAAAGTTTACTCACGACTAAAAAGTTACGTAATGTTTTCTTACAGTCAAAAAAACGTAGAAGATTCTACTCAAAGAATGAATCACACTTAAAGTATATTTCTGTGATTGCGGTAAAAGTTTACTCACGACTAAAAAGTTACGTAATGTTTTCTTACAGTCAAAAAACGTAGAAGATTCTACTCAAAGAATGAATCACACTTAAAGTATATTTCTGTGATTGCGGTAAAAGTTTACTCACGACTAAAAAGTTACGTAATGTTTTCTTACAGTCAAAAAAACGTAGAAGATTCTACTCAAAGAAAGAATCACACTTAAAGTATATTTCTGTGATTGCGGTAAAAGTTTACTCACGACTAAAAAGTTACGTAATGTTTTCTTACAGTCAAAAAACGTAGAAGATTCTACTCAAAGAATGAATCACACTTAAAGTATATTTCTGTGATTGCGGTAAAAGTTTACTCACGACTAAAAAGTTACGTAATGTTTTCTTACAGTCAAAAAACGTAGAAGATTCTACTCAAAGAATGAATCACACTTAAAGTATATTTCTGTGATTGCGGTAAAAGTTTACTCACGACTAAAAAGTTACGTAATGTTTTCTTACAGTCAAAAAACGTAGAAGATTCTACTCAAAGAATGAATCACACTTAAAGTATATTTCTGTGATTGCGGTAAAAGTTTACTCACGACTAAAAAGTTACGTAATGTTTTCTTACAGTCAAAAAAACGTAGAAGATTCTACTCAAAGAAAGAATCACACTTAAAGTATATTTCTGTGATTGCGGTAAAAGTTTACTCACGACTAAAAAGTTACGTAATGTTTTCTTACAGTCGAAACCTAAGTAGAAAAAATAGGTACCAGGTCACCTGAACCAAAAGTAACCTAATGTTTACTTAAAATCAGAATAAGTCCTGCATAAGTCCTGCTACTGTGACGGAAGTGGAACCAGCGTAATAATACAGGCTGGTGTTATCAGCAGGAGCTGGGTCTATAAGAGGCTACATAGCCTGGATCTACAAGCTGGCTAACTAGCCAGAGCTAACACCAGACATAACAGTAACTAACTACCCAGTCTGGACCGAGACAAGCACAACACAGGGTCGATCCCCTGTGCAAGAAGGAAGTGGACGGACGCAACAGTCCGAGAGGCCTGGGAACAATGTGCGCTGGTAAAGGGACAAAACCTGAATCAGTGCCACACTCTTAGTGCCACACTCTCTGGGTGGGAGTCAGCGGACGACGCAGCGGATGGCAAGAAGGAATATACTGACTCAGGTCAGAAATCGGAACTGGAGGAAGACCGGGATAGGTCAAGCTCCAGAGCATCCTCAGGGTCCTCATCTAGACCTCCCAGACCTCCCAGACCTCCCAGACCTCCCAGACCTCCCAGACCTCCTAGACCTCCCAGACCGGACAGAGAGACATCGGCCTGGACCCAGGTTACAGGGCGACGAGAGCCCTGAATGGACCTGAAAGAGAGAAAAGAAATGAGTCCTCTGTGGACTGTATCTGTGATGTCCTGCGAGGCCTACGGACAGGGTCACAAGACCAGGCCAACCACACTTCAATAGAGGACTGCTGCTACAATTCTCGGGGACCCGTGGGGGTCGCCCGAGAAGTGACAAATCAACCTACCTCAGACTATGGGAGAGATCCAAGAGGTCAGAGGGGGCGACCCCAAGACGACCAAGATGACCAAGATGACCAAGATGACCAAGATGACCAAGATGACCGAGACGACAACAGCCTGGGTGCATCGGCCGGGAACAACAGATGCAAGTCTTCCCGCCGGATACCAAGCAACAACGTGACCCCTATCCTGTCGAGCCGTCCAGCCAGGGAACAACAGATGCAAGTCTTCCCGCCGGCTACCAGGGTAACAAGGTATCTAGATGGCAGAGGGGGTGTGGAGAGTCACAGCCACGTGACCCCACAATCGCCATCTCGTCCCCCAGTACAGACGCTATTAAGACAATGGAAAATGACCGACCAGGATGACAGAGTGGGTGTAAAGTGTCACAAAACAAGCGACACTTTTGGACAATGACATCCTGAGTCGTTCCAATACAGCCCTATATACCTATTTTTCACATGTAATCATATGCTTTATTTTTCAATTATTCAATTAACGATGGACAAAGACCTCACAGGATGGCAGAGTGGGTGTGAAGTGTCACAAAACAAGCGACACTTTTGGACAATGACATCCTGAGTCGTTCCTATGTGACCAGTATAATCTTTAAACTGAACTCTGGAGGATAGCTGGCTCTACTTATAAAAAATGGAAATGAGCCTTTAATATCTGCAGACAAGGTGCCTGGTGTCTGTGAAAAGAGAGGAACCCTGGGGAATGCGGGCCTCTGCAGAGGGGAGAGAGAGCTGTAAGAGCTTAACCCTTTCAGACGAACAGGGGATTAAGGGTTGAGGGTTGAAAGACAGAGTCCGGGAACTAGTGGGGAGATCTTAAAAAAAAAAAAAAACTATATAACAATTAAATGTTTGATGTGTACAGTAAAAGTTTTCAAAATGGCATGCTTATAAATTGAGTGTCAGTAGAGAATAATACTAACAGAATAATGTGTAAAAACTGTTTGTCTGGAGGGATCCTTAAGAGATACTGGAGAGGCCTCGTACATGGTACGATATCACGTGGTCACCATAGACAAAGCCGTTGTCTGTTCTGAAGGAATAAGGGACTTTCTGTTACTTAAAAAACCACTAGGTAACGAGAAGTAACGTTAGTACCAAGAAGGAGGAGCTCATACGAATTACGTATTGTACTCTGGTTTGCTAAACAAAAATGACAGCCTGTGACTTCACTGTGTTTAGACCAATCGGAAATATTGTAAGATGGATATAAAAGGGACGGTTGCCCTTTCAAGAGCCAGATTTTACACGGAGCTGGAGAGAGAAGAAGAATGGTGCCTACTGACTTTTTTGAGAGATGAGAAGAATGGTGCGAGACACTGGGCACAAGCCGTGCATGATGAGATGTTTTGTTCTGTGCTTATTTTAAACTGAATTGGGTGCTTTCCACTTCAGTATCTTTTTGTAACTAGCTTTTTCTAATTAAAATTACCTCTTTATAAATATGATTTGTATCCTTTCTTCTGACCAGACGACCGGGTAAGCATGAAATGTGTTTTGCATTGTAACTTCACCCCATGCATTTTTTGATTAATGATGTAAAATAGAATAAGTGGCTTTATCCCTAGCTATAATGGGGATATAACTATAACAATAGGCTTTATCCCTACGGAGTAAAAGGAGACTTATGATTATTCATTAAGGACTAAAGGTGGATTCTGATAAACCTGGTTTTATCAAGTAATGCCATATAGTGATAATATGTGTAAGTGGCTTTATCCCTAGCTATAATGGGGATATAACTATAACAATAGGCTTTATCCCTACGGAGTAAAAGGAGACTTATGATTATGCATTAAGGACTAAAGGTGGATTCTGATAAACCTGGTTTTATCAAGTAATGCCATATAGTGATAATATGTGTAAGTGGCTTTATCCCTAGCTATAATGGGGATATAACTATAACTATAGGCTTTATCCCTACGGAGTAAAAGGAGATTTATGATTATGCATTAAGGACTAAAGGTGAATTCTGTATAATGGGATTATCAAGTAAAGCCATATAATGATAATACGTGCGAATAGGAGACATGGATCTCATCTAATTAAAGAGAGCCCGTCCCAGTGCAAATAAAATAAAAGATTCCGCAACTTCAATCACTCGACCTAAGGTCGATGACTGACGGGGGTCGGAACGGTGCATTCGCTGTCTCTTGTCGGTCAGTGGTAACAACAACATGTTGTAGACTCGGTTGGTTCTGCGTGTCAACCACTTCACAGGACGCTGTTTGAGGTGTAGATAGGCAGACCAATGAGTTATGAAGTTATCGATCTGACCTAAGAGCGAGCGTGGGCATTCAACAATAACCCTCTAATCCAAACACACCACACACACTTACTGTATATAACCCTCTAATCCAGACACACCACACACACTTACTGTATATAACCCTCTAATCCAGACACACCACACACACTTACTGTATATAACCCTCTAATCCAGACACACCACACACACTTACTGTATACCACCCTTTAATCCAGACACACCACACACACTTATATATAACCCTCTAATCCAGACACACCACACACACTTACTGTATATAACCCTCTAATCCAGACACACCACACACACTTACTGTATACCACCCTCTAATCCAGACACACCACACACACTTACTGTATATAACCCTTTAATCCGGACACACCACACACACTTACTGTATATAACCCTCTAATCCAGACACACCACACACACTTACTGTATATAACCCTTTAATCCGGACACACCACACACACTTACTGTATATAACCCTCTAATCCAGACACACCACACACACTTACTGTATATAACCCTTTAATCCAGACACACCACACACACTTACTGTATATAACCCTTTAATCCGGACACACCACACACACTTACTGTATATAACCCTTTAATCCGGACACACCACACACACTTACTGTATATAACCCTTTAATCCAGACACACCACACACACCTACTGTATATAACCCTTTAATCCGGACACACCACACACACTTACTGTATATCACCCTTTAATCCAGACACACCACACACACTTACTGTATACCACCCTCTAATCCAGACACACCACACACACTTACTGTATATAACCCTTTAATCCAGACACACCACACACACTTACTGTATACCACCCTTTAATCCGGACACACCACACACACTTACTTTATATAACCCTTTAATCCGGACACACTACACACACTTACTGTATATAACCCTTTAATCCGGACACACCACACACACTTACTGTATATAACCCTCTAATCCAGACACACCACACACACTTACTGTATACCACCCTCTAATCCAGACACACCACACACACTTACTGTATACCACCCTCTAATCCAGACACACCACACACACTTACTGTATATAACCCTTTAATCCAGACACACCACACACATTTATATCACCCGCTAATCCAGTGGCTATCAACCTAGGAAACTCCTCCTTCATGACATTTAAGCAGGTTATTACCTCGGATGTCAGAATCATCAGCAATGTGTTGCTTTGTTAACTGGCTAACGTTTGATATATCAGTTGATGTGTATTCCCTCAGATAGCTGGTGGGCCTATATTTAGCATTTTAATACAGGCTTCAACTGGCACCAAAGTCTGGAGCGTAGAACGCTGATATTCTGACACGATGACCCTTCCTTGGCGGGCCACCACCCCGCCAAGGAAGTCACAAGATCATTTCGCTTGTGTGTGTGCGTTTGATAATAATTATGCATCAAATGTAATCGGGTAGATGAAAATCCTTCTTTGGTTCTGTGAAAACATCCCTTTCTCACTACGGGCCACGAGCCGAAACGGGGGGTCGAGAGCCGCGGACGTCCTCCAAGCTTATTTGAGCAACGACACGACGATATAGAAGCTGAGCG
>NC_140170.1:185308648-185311148 GCF_963971535.1 Notolepis coatsorum
GTCACGGAGGAGGTAAAGTCCTATTGTTGACACACAGCGCTGTAACACAGCAATATCTGAGACAAAACATTGATTAATTTACACAATCTCCCCATGTACCACGTCGTGCTCGTGAGAGGCAGCAGAAGGGTTAAATCGATACACCGGGGGGGGGGGGGGGGGGGGATGTGAGGAAGCTGCGCTCCCTCGTTAGATGAGCCTGATGGATGAGTTGTAATGTGACCACAGTCACCGAGGTTGACTCGCTTTCAATTAGAAACATAAACATGAATCGCTGTTTACAGCGTTTCGCTAATGATTGAGAATGCATTCTTAATGATTTGTGACTGTGTGAGGTTCATAGCTGTCAACGTTGGGATTTGAAAATAAGGGAGAATTCCCCCATGATGCATGTATGGATGATGTCCGAAACAGATTAAAACCTGATTAATAGTGAAACTTTATAGCCTCCGAGCCTCTCTGACACGTTTATTTCGGGGGTCGCGCCTTGAAAACTTTGGGAACTATGTATTTATATAGTACATGATACCTAAGCGCATACAGTAGATATCCTCATAAGTATTAATTGGTATCAATTAGATACTCTTTGGGCTTGTTTTTATCTACTTATTCTGAAAGAGTTGAACTAATTATTTTCGCTAGCAAGATCTCATTCGATCATTCATTCCATTAAGCCTACTGCCAGCAGGCACATTTAAAGAAATATAATCTGATTTATTGGGGTAATGAGGGACTTAACATTTGCCCATAGATATGCATTTAACTTGTCGGCGAGGCTATTGAGCCGTACTGTATTGTACCCATTCTGCAATCTATTAATAAAGTTTTCAATCAATCAATCAATCAATGCCGTTAGAAAATCAGGATTTCTGCGATTGACACCTGCTGTCTTTTCAGGTGAGGCGGCCGCGCACAATTATCCTGAGTATCGAGTCTGGTTCGAATTAACGAGAGTGAATCAGCGTTCGAGGAACAGGGAAAGCCTGGTTTCAAACATCGGGTTAATTGAATCTGGCTAATGGGACTTTTGATCGACTTAGTTGAACCAGGTACGGGGAATAGGGCCCCGGTCTCCATCCCCTTAACAATTGTGTGTATTGAGCCATACTGTATTGTACACATTCTGCAATCTGTTAATCAAGTTTTCAATCAATCAATGTATTACCATAGTGTCTTTATACCTTCATCACTGTACGTATTAATACTACAACTCTGTACATACATCTGATTAGCACTATTACTCATAGTACTAATTTATATATTTTATACCCAGTACATTGCATATCACTATTGCACTTTACTGTTACATTTGCACTCTGGTTGGATGACAAAGGTCTTTTCGTTGTACTGTACTTGTGCTGTATAATGACAATACATTTGAATCTAATCTATTCTAATAGACTGTCGTATCACACTCTGGATGCTTTGGAGAGACACATTTAGCGTGTGAGAGAACGGATGGGAGAGGGTGAGAGTGTGTGTGCGAGAGAATGGATGGCCCATGGGGGATACCACTTCATTCCCCGTGGGGGTCTCTTGCATCGGCAAGGGACCTGTTGTAGGTATAGGTTGCAGACCTCGCATTTCTCAACACCTTCTGAGAAGGAATGTATTTGTGAACTGGACCAGTGTAATTGATTTTGCATGACAGTAAAGCACAAACAGTACTGTTGTCCAATGACATTCTGTTTTCTGTGACAAGCTTCTTCACCATACTGAATACCCTTTCAGAGCTGGCATTGCTGTGTGGAATGCATAACAGAGCCTTCATACGTCTCGTCAGCTCACTGAACCTCAAGTCCTTGCCTAGAAGGCCCCAAAATCTGTCAATTCTGTCTTCTTGCGGGAGCTGCTTGCTGTTGGTCACCTGGTAGTCGATGAGTTCCTCTCTCAGCCCATCCAGATTGAAACTCAACTGAGGGAACAGGGCTCCTAGCCTTGTCACTGTAAAACAAAACCATACAATACATTATACAATACAATATACAATACAATACAATACTTCCTAACACTCAAAGTATCTTGCCACTTGTTTTTGCTGTCTTCAACTGGAAATTATAATTCTATTCTAACTGGAAACGTATTCTATCCGTCTTCAACTGGAAAAGTCTTTAAAAAGGTTTAACTGAGGGCGGCTACGTGGCACAGTGGGCAAGGCGCTCGCAACGAATGCTGGAGACTAGGCTCGAACGGGATGCCTCCTGTTCGAGCCCTGCTCTCCACATTGCTTTCAGTTTAGCTGGTCGTCCGCAGTAATACACATTGGCCGTATTACGGGGAGGGAAACTGAAGGGTGGGGACAGCGACTACTACAGGTCGGTTGGTGCGCCTGCACAGTAGAATCAAGAAGCGACGGAGGCGGGGCCCCTCCAAAGCCTAGACCCTCGACGCTGAAAGATCGAGCCGCGCAGGTGAAACGATGCGACGGCTGTTACCTCGAGTATCGGAGGGGACTCGTGCTATGTATGACTTAGTCCACATTGCAGCCGGCTTGTGGGAG
>NC_140170.1:185316148-185347081 GCF_963971535.1 Notolepis coatsorum
GTGTGTGTGTGTGTGTGTGTGTGAGTGTGTGCACGTGTGTTTGCACGCATGCATGCATGCGTCAGAGTCACTAAACTCACGTCTTTGTGTATGTGTGTCAGCTGGTGTGTCTGCGCATGTGTGTGTATATGGGTGTGCGTGTGTATGTGTGTCAGAGTCGCTATGATCATGTCTCTGTGCATGTGTCAGCTGGTGTATGTGTGTGTGCATTTGTGTGTGCATGTGTCAGCTGGTGTGTGTGTGTGTGTGCATTTGTGTGTGCATGTGTCAGCTGGTGTGTGTGTGTGTGTGTCACTTAGGTCACAGGTTGAACAGCAACACTATCTAGTCTACTGCAGTATTACAGCCTGATTTCACTTAAAACATGTAAATAAAGAACTTATCGACCACATATTGTACGTTATGTTATAGCCATAAGTAATATATTGATGTACAGTATTTACAATGTGTACGTATTACAAATAAGTACATATATTTCATATTAAATCAACATTCCTTTGGGTTCTCTCGTCTATAACGCCTTTCCACAGCTTCAGTCTTCATACTTGATGACATCTGTGCATCACTGTGCCTCACTGCCTCACTGAGCACAGGGTGACAGTACAAACGCTGGCATCTGACGCAGTACAGAACCAGCACATTGACAGAAATAAATTACAAACCGACCCGACATTTGCACAGTAATGACTGAAATGAACGAGTCACTGGAGAAAATGGTTGCCTGTGCCACCCAATGGAGAATACAAACTCATAACCACTATTTTGCGCTTTTGCGTTTACTGTATGCTGCAAAATAAATGCCTTTTTTCGTTTAGGTTTTTTAAAGTGACCTTGCCAGGGTAGACTTACTTAAAACTGCTGTATGATCCTCTTGACTAAATTGCCGCGGCGTTTGGAGGTGGGTGTTCTGCATCTGCCCCCACGTGCCAAGCACAGCCAACACACGTTCAGCAGGCAGACTGCGCTCTACCATGGCTTGTGTGCGCGCGTGAGCTCCTGTTGGGCCGTTGACTCGTTGGGTTGGTCAGAGTCATTAACCATAGCTTCAGTGGAGAACCCTGATCACCCGCATTTTTAAGTGATATTTTAATCACAGATACCCCAGTAATAACATTACAATTGAATGAAATACAATTAGGCCTGCATGAGTCGTCCGTTCCTCCCGGCCACCGACCGCGACAATTATCAGCCAAATGCGCATCGCAGATAATCTGTACATTGACCGAGTGGAATCCCTTTCTATTCACATAACTGAATTTGTTTATTGATGGAGCTTATGAAGTTTATTAATCCTGCTCATGGAGGGTTGGGAAATGCCCGATCCATCTTCAATCTCACGCTGGACAGTGCTGGTAGCCAAAGATCCCATGGTGGAGAGGACTTGATGACGGGGATGGCATTCGTGTGTTTTGTTCCACACTCCAATTTGGGTTCCAAATTGCAGTAAAAATCAAGGAGAATGTGTCTCGGGTAGCGGACTCTACTTAATAGTATGTTCTCTCTAAAATAGACTGCCATATCTCTGAAAACAGCTCCCCGCAGAGGGCACCCCATGACAAGTCTTCCAATAACGCAAGATAAACCATGCTGCATTCATTCGGAAAGACCTATTCCAAATTTATAGGGTTTGACAAAAATTACACTCATGTCTCTATTTTTCAATTAACTATAATTAATTATGAGTCATAGCGAACACGTCGGTGTTGAAACTCGAATGCATGAAAGCTTATTCCGTCTGTTGCAGTCTTCCTATTCTACCGCCTGGTGCCATGTACGCACGGTCGGAGCTGTGCGTAGATGTACGCACAATCTCAAGCACACGTTCATATTGATAATTCCCACACTTTGCTTAGAAATGATCGTACGCACGGTTTACACATATATCTGTGCGTACGCAGCATTGATAAATGAGGGCCCTGGACTTTTGGACTTATGACTTTTTACCTTTACACCTATTACTGTACATTTGACTGTATATTACTGTATATTTTTGTCTGTATATTTTAGAATGTATGTATTTCAAATGTATATATCTGACTCTATTCTTATTCTTATTTGAGATATTTGACTACCTAAATGTTTATTGTGAGCGATCTGTGGTGCTGAATTTCCTTCGGGATCAATAAAGTATTTCTATTCTATCTATTCTATTCTAGCACTCTATTCTTTGGGGGTTTGCTCATTTTCACTAATATCTTCATACCGTCTTAGACCAGAGGAATAACATCGACTGTATGAATTCTGAAATCGGGGCGTACTTCCCCTTTCACTCTTCCAGGTGTGAAATATCAACGTTAGAATTCTGAGAACTGAACATTCTAACGATGACGTCACAACGTTTACTGGCCTTCGATTGGCTATTAGGCGATGGAATTCCAAAAAGGAATGATCAGAAAACATTGTAAAAGATCGTCCGCCTGAAATGTAAAAGGTTGTATCTTTAAAATGCGTAAAATGTATGACCGCGGATGAGTGATTCGAAGCAGATGTTTAGATCAATTGTTCAAATGTTTGCTTGCTGTTTGTTGTTAATTATAATTAGTTTGTTTTGAAGATCAACGATAAGCATAATTTCATTATAAGATGACTGGGTCAGGGCATTTACAAGCTTGTAGCTTCAGCCCTAACCTTTTCCGCCAACTTTATGTATTTTTTTGTACATGCTAAAATGGCTTGAAATAAACTTCATTCATTAATTCATTCATTCATAGGTAGCAATAATTACAGAGAAGAATAAAGAGAGACAGACGGAATGTCTAAAATGTCTTAAGGGAAAAGACGCTCCGAATCTCAATGGGACCTAAACAAAGGTTGAATAATAATGATAAATAATGACTATGATAATGATGATCTGCTAGTCCGGAGATCCATAACGCCTTAGTAACCACGATGGCATATTTGCCATTTCCTTTCCTTTCCTCTCTGCAGACAGTGGTGTCATGCAGCCCAGTGAGACAGAACATTCTGGATGATTCCTTATCCCCCCCCCCCCAACCCCCTGTTCTCCTCCCCCATTTCATTTTCCATTATGAATGCTTTGGAAAACCCTGTCCCATTTCTTCCGCGCCTGGCGCTGTGCATAGTGATTTGTCACTGGAAGCGCCGTGGTGATTTTGGCCGAATGTAGGTTAACTGCCGGCGGAAGAGGTGCTCAGTGGTGCATTATGAGGGACGTGGGCAGCGGTGTAGCCTTCGTGTCCCGTCCTGCAGCCATCCCTCACGTCTTCGGCACGTCTCTCATGTCTGCAGTATGTTAGAGCGATGCTCTGTTGTACAGTATGTTAGAACTTTGTAAAGAAACTCAAAGTACTAAAGAGCAATAAACTGCTCTGTTGTTATATTTTTTTTGTATTGAACAATCTTATCACACTTTTTTACTCTTCCGTTCTATTTGATTATTTTTTGCCTATTTTAAGCTGAATCAAACCGCACTTTTATTACTCTATCTAATCTATTCTATTCTATTATTTGTATTACTGAAGAACTGTGCTATACCTCTCTATCCCTTTGTATTTAATTTTTTATGGTCGCTTATGCCTGTATTTTTTTTTTACTGTTGTGAAGCACTTTGAACTGCAACCTCTGTATGAAAAGTGCTACACACACACACACACACACACACACACACACACACACACACACACACGCGCGCGCACACACACACGCACACACTAGTTCATGTGACAGACATTAGAACCCCACTCAGACAGAGACCTAACCGGTCTACCCAGGTAGTGATAGCCAATCACAGCAGAGTATTAGATTCAGTTTGAGGACTTATAAGCCACTTGTATTGAACAGTAGGACACACACACACATGACAGGACCGAGCTGTGTGTCAGAGAGATTTTGATATCCTGTGTATTGCTGTGGAAACTGCCTTGCTGCTTTTTGCCAATAGAACAAACAACCACTTTTTGGACCATTGATCCGCAGCCACTTGTTTCCAGCCTTTTCTTCTCCTTTGAACGAATCCTGAATCAAGCGTGCCAAATTAAGTCACGTTACTTACAAATAAGGGTTTAACAGCAGCATGTCTATAAATCACATCACCACAGTCCTTTTGATAAGAAAACAGATTCAAGTTTGCAACTTGTCCTGCAATCTCACGTGTTAACAAAAACTCCACCTAGGAAACAGGAGCTGTTTCATTGTCATCCCATTTGGCGCAGCCTGGAATGCATCACCCTCCTCATATTATTCCGTGTCTTTGATATCATGCTTGTCGTCTCTGTGGGTGTTGTTGTTGTAGCCATCTTGGAAACAACGAGAGGCATTTTGTCTGCCTGTCTCTCAGGCTTGGTTTAACATAGACATTAGCCATGGTAATACAGTTGAAGTGCATTATTCATTTGTTGTGTTCTATTCACTAATGTATTCAGCATTAACACACTGAGGCGTTCGCGGCAGAAGTTTCACTTTTTAACCAACAACACACAATTATCTGCTCGGCTGCTCCCAGGCTGTGGAATGGTCTTTCTGACCAGAGCTCCGCAGTTTGTGGCCATTTTTAAACAAGGCCTAAAAACCCTCCTTTTTAATAGAGCCTTTGGCTAACTTATTAACTGTGTATTATGTTTTGTGTATTGGGAATTGCCCTAACCATGCCTATTTAAATTTTTTGCTTTGAATTTTCTATTCTACTTAAAATTTTTTAAAAAATAAAAAGAATTACTTTGCTTTGTTTTTAACCTGTAGCACTCTGAGATTATATTGTTAAATGTAGAGTGCACTACACATAAAATGTATTATTATTATTATTAAGGTCCTTGACCTGTCATACGGTGCAGCGAAGGGAACGGTTCCCTCCTACCTCCAGTCAATGGTCTCTAACTACACACCCTCAAGACCTCTACACTCTGCATCTTCTAACTACACATCCTCAAGACCCCTACGCTCTGCATCTTCTAACTACACACCCTCAAGACCCCTACGCTCTGCATCTTCTAGCTACACACCCTCAAGACCCCTACGCTCTGCATCTTCTAACTGCACCCCCTCAAGACCCCTACGCTCTGCATCTTCTAGCTACACACCCTCAAGACCCCTACGCTCTGCATCTTCTAACTACACACCCTGAAGACCCCTACACTATGCATCTTCTAATTGAAAATTGGGTTCATTCCACCATTGTGGAGCGAGGACAGAGAATAGTCTACTTTGCCTTGATGAACCCCTGCTGCGTTCTGTATGAGTTGAAGCACCTTGGTGGTGGAAGCCGGTAAACCAGCTAGCAGTGCATTGCTGTAGTCAAGGTGCGACATAACTGTTGATTGGACAAGGAGTTGAGTGGCTTCTTCTTTTGTCAGGAAGGGGCGGATCCTTCTGACGTTGCTCAGGAAGAATCATCAGGTTCTGGTTGTCGTGGCGATGTGAGCAGAGAAGTTCAGACGGTTGTCAAGGAGCAAGCGGTCGCCAAGGACCTCCGTCTGTAAATTAAAGGTCGTTAGGAGGGAGGATGCATGCTCGTTATTAACTCTCTGGTGCTCCTGGTGGTTTTAATAAGGGTGAATTAGATTAGATTAAATTAGACGAGATTAAAATGTAAAATGTTCTATTCTCCATCCATCTAGCATCCATTGCAACATATTATCACCGACCTCCAGTTGGGGGATCCCCCTTTGAACAGCCCATCTGAGGGTTCTCTCCTCCACACCACCTGTGGTGCTTTTTTCCCCTCTATTGCTAGGTTTTTAGTGAGTCGTTCCTCATCTTCATTGAGGAAAGTCTGGGAGTGTCGCATATTTGGATTTTATGGTCTGATCTATTGTAAACAGGGGGACCCTGATGTAAACAAGACAAACGTCTTTCTCAGGTCTGCATCCCCTTAACAATTGTGTGTATTGAGCCGTACTGTATTGTACCCATTCTGCAATCTGTTAAATAAAGTTTTCATTCATTCATTCATTCATTCATTCATTCATTCATTCATTCATTCATTCATTCATTCATTCATTCATTCATTCATTCATTTCATTCATATTTCTTATTGTCTTGTACAAGAAGACTTGTACAGCCCATGGGGGCTATTCCATGTGATCTTGGGTTATACAAATACATTTGATTTGATTTATGTTCAGTTCTCCTTTAGAACATGTATCATGATGTGATGTTCAATAATAATAATAATAATAATAATAATAATAATAATAATAATAATAATAATAATAATAATAATAATAATAATCATAGATTTCATTTATATAGCACACTTTAAACTCAGTGAGCTCTCAATGTGCTTCATCACAGCAGAAGGAAAATAAAATAAAAGGTTTAAAACAAGAAAACATTCAAATGAATAAAATAAAAAGATAAGAATAAAAAGGTTTAAAACATTAAAAACATTTAAAATGAATAAAATAAAATAAAACAAAATAAAAAACTAAACATAGGAGCAAATTAAAAAAAACAGGCCCTAGTGGAAGGCAGAGTAAAATAAATGGGTTTTAAGGCTGAGGCCTTGAAGGCAGCAATGGAGACTGAGGCCTTGATGGACCCCGGCAGCTGGTTCCACAGGCGCGGCCCCAGTGTGGAAACAGCGCGGTGCACCATGGTCGACAGCCTGGTCAGTGCGTGGGATGGTGAGGAGGTTTGGGCTGCCAGACCTGAGTGACCTGGATCAATTCTCCTTTAGACACGATGTCATGTTCAGTTGATAATAGTGACTGCTGTAGTAGTAGTAGAACGCTAGGGCTGTCCCCGACTAAGGATTTGGATGGTCGACTAGGATTGGCCAAAATGTGCCGTTAGTCGACTATTGGTCGACTAAAAACTAAAAGAAAAAAAAAAAAGTATATATATATATATTTTTTTTTTGTATTATTCCATTTGGGCTGTGGGGGGTGCACTGCTTAATGTCTGAAGGAGTCGACTGAAGGCTTCTTGTTCTCTGCAAAAGCATGCAATTGGTCCACTGATGGATACATCTTGATATTTGTCTAGTATAGTGTGTTCATTAGATGGGTGAAATCCTCTTTCAGTGCCTCTGTGCCTGTTTTCGTAGGAAGTTAGCCTCTGGTATGCGTGCCATTAGCGTTAGCCACGCTTCTATGCCTCTTTTCTTTTGAAAAAAATTATAATAAAAAAAAAAAAAAAATAATATATATATATATATTTTTATATTCGACTAAGAGGTTGGCCAGTCGACTACGGCCCCTTTCGACCGATTAGTCGACTAATCGATTAATAGGGGTCAGCCCTATAGAACGCAGGACAAATGTAGGACAGGGGACATCAATACAGCTGTGTCTTACATGGTCACATTATACATTAGAGAGACAAACACACTGAAGGCTGCGTACATAAAGAATAATGGACAAAAGTGACAAGATCACTCTTGATTCGCCTGTTGCTTTATATTCACGCACATTTGCCAGGCTTGACTACAGCGCCATGCTGCACAACACCAGAATGTACTATACTACACTCACTGACCTGTGATCAGTCTCAGTGTTATGCTAATACAGGAGTTATTACATAAGTGGATGGAACCCGATGAATAATGCATATAAGCTATATTACCATAGCTACACTGGGCACCGCTCCAGTTCCCTGGTATCCCTCCGTCCTGCGTGAACACCATGACAGACAGCTCTTTCAGTGTAGTTCAGTGAATCTCAATAGGCAATTTGTCTTTTCTTATTGTATTGCATTGTTACTGCCTTCTTTTAATCCTGTGTGTGTGCAGCATTTTATGAATCGCCACTGGGTTTTTTTTTCCCCCCAACTTGTTTTAAATATCTTTGTTGTTTATGTTAAGTTTTGTAAAAGCGAATGGCGTCGCAACTCCGTATGAGATGTGCTTGAATGAGGCGGGAACAATAAGCTCAACTTGATTGATAATGTCAGAAACAAAGGTCCTCTCGGATGGATAGCGGCCAGAGTGTTCCTTGTGCCCCCTGTGCCCGCTTGAGAGGAGTGGAAAATGTTGATTTTTTCCCAAACAATTCTTTTGCAGCGTCATCGATTATGACATATTGTGTGTACGTAAATGAAAATGTATGTGTCTGATAAAGAGATAGGTATATATGGATGAAAAGGCATGTGTCTGATAGGGATATATTAGTAAAATATTGTATAATTGGCTGATATGAACATAGATAATGTATGTAAAAGCTAAATAGTATATTATGCTGTATTGTATTATGAATTAATTATGAGTAGGTATTATTGTATTGTATTATGAATTCATAAGGCGTATATATATTGTTGTATTGTATTATGAATTTGATTAGGGTTTTTATTGTTGTTTTAATTGTCTGTATGACATGTAAATGTTGTGAGTGTATACGTCTGTAACTGTATTTTATGTGTTATGGACCCCAGGAAGAATAGCCCCAGCACTGCTGTGGCTAATGGGGATCCAAATAAACTTATATTCATTTTGAAAATGTCCAATATTGATGTCAAGTAAAACAATATGCTGACGTTTTTCAAACATTGCTCCTTTTACATATCTGTAGATACCATAATATATATAATCTGTACATATGTAACGGATGGTACCGCGAAGCGCAGTCACACAGGATTTCAGATGTTGTGAAGTGACCGGGGTGAGTATAGCGGTGCTGTGGGTTAAACTCACTCTCATCCTCAAAAGACACATAGACACGTTACAAAGCAGTGCATTCACCTCTTGGTTTAGCGGTCTGTGCTGTTGCCCGCGGCGTGGGAGACCCGGGTTCGAAACTCCCTCGGGGCATCGAAGTTTAAGGTGACGATGTCGCAAACGTTACACATATCCTACTCTTACTAGTTATGCTGCTGGCTAGTATGACTACTACCATACTGTCTTTACACCTGTATCACTGTACACTACATACATCTGATTAGCACTATACTCATCACACTAATCACCTGTACATTGTATATGACGGGAAAAACTCACTAAAACCTAGCAATAGGAAAAAATGCACAACAGGCAATGTGGAGGAGAGAAACCTTCGAAGGGCCGTTCAAGGGGGGGATCTCCCTTCTTAGATGTCGGTGATATTAGTGTTGCAATAAAACAGGCGAGACAGTTGGTAAGCATGCACACATATGTGTAATGAAACACAGATAAGTGCATGCAATGGCAACTGAACATTTTAAAAGATTGAGAAATAGAGCTGATGGCGGATCTATTTGAGGCATGGGGGCGGCGCAGAGAGGGTCGCATCCTCCCGGTCATCATCACGGGACGTCCACCACTCCGGTCATCACCACGAGACAGCCACTCACAGGGAGACAGGGAGGTTCGGTTTTTTAAGTAGTGGTTTAATGACGGCTGATTTAAAGGCCAGGGGCACCACGCCAGTAGACAAAGAGGTGCTGAAGATATTGAGTAGGGCAGGGCCTAGAGTTGGGAAGAGTTTTTTGATAAGAGTTGCTGGAAGAGGATCAAATAAACTGTTTGAGGGTTTAGCCGCCCCAACCAGTTTAGAGAGGGCACTAAGTGAGATGTTTTCAAGGCAGCATAGCGTATGGCTTGATTCAAAGCCCATCAGAGGTTGGGAGGGACTCTGATTGTTGAGTAAGCCAACAATTTCATCTCTTATGAGATCAATTGAATGAATTCGTTAGCCGAGAACGCATGGTTTAGCGTAGTTGGTTGTTTCTGAGTAAGTTTTGCAACTGTGTCAAAGAGAAACTTTTAGTTGTTTTTGTTTTAGTTAATGAGCCGGGAAATATATGAGGTCCTGGCAAGTTTGAGTGCCTTTTTGTAATTATTAGGGCTGTCAAAGTTAATGCTTTAACTTTGGAGATTCATTTTAATTATTTAAAGCATTCAAATAAGTTAATCTAGATTAATCTATGGAGTGAAAAATCTTCAACGTTCTGAACTTTCAGCAGTTTATTTGCTTGTTCTTTTTTTGCATCGACTCATTTTTGAAAATCATCTGACATGAAGATGGAACACATTTTAGTTGTTAATATGATTTATATTACTGGTAGTTCATACAAGACATTATCATCATCTAAGCCAATCTGCACTTTAACATACTGTAGGCCTGGGTTGTTTTTATTTCTGTTAGTGCCGCGGATATAAGAAAGAGGTCTAGCTGAGTCAATGTTGATGGTTTTGTTGAACGTTTGTATTTCACAGGAGAGAAACTGTATTAAAAGAAAGCTATTAAAATAGTCTTTGAATCTAAATATACTTTCTTTGTGTTGATTTTACATTAATTCCATGACTTTACTCAAGTAAATATCTGTTACGAGCTTCGGCCTTAAGTAGAAAAATGCTATTTTTAATCTAGATTAATCTAGATTAATTACAGAAAATTATGAGATTAATTAGTAATTTTTTTTAATCTATTGACAGCACTAGTAATTATGTAAACTATCATTCCAGGCAAGGCGGTCGAACACCATTTATGTTCAAGTTTGTGACATGCCTTTTTAAAGGAGCGAGTTTCCTCCGTAAACCAGGGAGTTTGTTTTTGCGGAGCACGTTTAATTTTCGGCTTAAGGGGAGCGACAATGTCGAGCGTACTATGAAGGGCGGCCTTAAGTTTATGTGTAAAGAGATCAAGGGGGCCAGAGTAAGAGAGGAAGCGAGAGAGGGTGTCTGGTAGGCAATTAACAAGAATTGGGACAGTGGAGGCGTTAATATGACGGCTCATCTAGGATTCTACACTGTCTGAGCGAGAAACCGTCAAATCAATTTGAAATTTGATGAGGTACAGTAGTCGTCTGAGAGAGCAGGAACATAGGGAGAAACGGTCAAATCTGACACAGTGAGACCGCGGGCTAGGACTAAGTCAAGGGTGTTCAACTTCCCACCACAGTGAGTGGGTTGGTGAACGATTTGAATGAGACCGACAGAGTCAATGATGTCGGTAAAAGCCTTTAGGGGATCTAGAGTTTTGTTGGAATGAATGTTAAAATCACCAACAATTAATATGTTATCTGAGCGTGTACCAAGCTCAGAGATGAAAGTGGAAAACTCATCTAGGAGGAGGGAGTAAGGGCCTGGGGGGCGGTATAGGACAGCCATTACAAAGGATGCAGTGGAGGTAGGAATCACTCGTCACACTTTCTGTTGGGGGGAGAGGGACGCAACAGGAGCACCTCAAACGAGGAAAACGTACAGTTTGCGTCGGATATAAAGTTGTGCTTAGAGTTAGTCAATTAGAGCAACTCCGCCTCCTTTTTTGGAGGTGCATGCGATATGAGAGCTAATAAAATTAGGGGGTGAAGCCTCGTTTAAGGGCAGAAATTCATCATCAGGTTTAAGCCATGTCTCAGTGAAGCCCAATAAGTCGAGACTATGGTCTGTTATCAGTTAATTTACCAAAAGAGCTTTGGTTGGCAGAGAGCGAATGTTGATAAGGCCAACCTTCACGCACTCTGTATATTTAACAGAGTGATTTTCAGCCACGCGGGTAGGTTTAATCGCAATTAAGTTGGCACGGTTTATCGCACAAGGACGAGCCGGGTAAAGCGGAGCGTAACGAGATATTCTAGTTTTGATTAGATATACCGGTTTAAGGATAGAGATAGAAAGAGAGGAGTGGGGAGCCTGGTGGAGGAGGGACCCAGCATGGTTAGGAAAGGTATAGGGAATATAGACAAGATCATAGCTTTGGGCTGACAGCCACAGCCACAAGCATGCCAGGGTACAGGCTCGTAGCGAGCCTGCTAGTCATGCTAAACCGATGGAGCCTGCCAATCCCAAGTCTTGACTTGACTTGGGATTGGCAGGCTCCATCGGTTTAGCATGACTAGCATGCTCGCTACGAGCCTGTACCCTGGCATGCTTGTGGCTGTGGCTGTCAGCCCAAAGCTATGATCTTGTCTATATTTCTAGATAAGAGAGAGGTGCCTTGCATGTTAGGATGCACGCCGTCCTTTCTCAGCAAGCCAGGGCGACCCCGGAAAGAGGACCAGTTATCCACGAACCCTAAGCCCTGTTCTTTACAGTATTTTTCCAGCCATCAGAGGGGAACAACTCTGGCGGCTAGGGGGGGGAAGTAGGAATGTCTGATCACCTAAACGGACTACAACGTATGACATATACCACGCCATACGCACCTTATGCATACTGCACCGGTGTATACTGTATACTTACTTACTCATAGTTTACATTCTAGTCTATTGTAACCAAATGTATTGTAATGCATAATATAACTTATACAGACCCTCATCTGCACCTTGATTTACACTGCCTCATTATGCATATAGAGCTAATATATTGTTATATTGTTTACACTGCCTATTTTTACTTTCTACTGTACTATTATTTTATGACCTGTATTATGTCTTCTACTATGACCATTGACCTGTACCTCCCCTCCCCTCCCCATGCTGCTGCTATGATGCCTGAATTTCCCCAAGGGGACCAATAAAGGAATATCTTCTTATCTCATCTTAAGTGGTATTGTTTGTCAAACAGTGTCAAACTTGAGTGCTACACTCTTGAGTGCATAGTATAGACATATTACCATACTAGGTAGTAGTCTAGACACAGTAGATTACTTAGTAGTAGGGATGTCCGATATTATCGGCCTACCGATATTATCGGCCGATATCTGCATTAAAATGTGATATCGGAAAATATCGGTTTCCAAATATTATTATTTTATTTTTTTTACATTTCTATAACCTTTATTTACCCAGGCAAGCAAGTAAGAACAAATTCAGATTTTATTTATTGTCAAAAGTATGCATAATGTGGTGTTAATTCCACAACAAGAGATATGTAATGTTAATTACCTGAAATTATTAAATTCTTTTGGGGGGGAAACCCTGCATATATCGGTATCGGTTGATATCGGTTGATATCGGTATCGGAAATTAAGAGTTGGACAATATCGGTATATCGAGCATCCCTACTTAGTAGCAAAGTACATAATAGCAAAAGACAGTAAGAAGGTTCATCTTTACATTATAAATATATAGAGAAATTAAACAGAGCAGACCTTATAATCTATAGATCTTTATTTATTTTTGCAGGTAACATATATGGCAATCATGCTTTTCTTCATAGAACACCATCTAAAGACATTTATTATATTTTTTTTTACATAGAATATTTTACATCAGGCCCATGAAACAGTTAGAAATTTACAAAACAATATCCTTTGACTAGACCTCTATAACATCATCATCATCATCATCATCATCATCATCATCATCATCATCATCATCATCATCATCATCATCATCATTATTATAATTATTACTCTATTATTGTTATTGTAATTGTGATTTTTTTTTTCCATTTCAGAAAGATGTGCTTTAGTTTCTGAGACAACCATAATTATTGCAGAAAACAGCAAATAATATCCAGATTCTTTTTTTTTCTTTTTTCTTTTTTTTTCTTCAACATTTAGACATAAAAAACGCCAGGTATGTACGGACATTCACAGATACATGTAGTACACAGATACATGTAGTACACAGTCCAGTTTTACAACATCTGTCAAGAGAGAAAACTGCAGTATGGTAACTTTGTACAAAATTCATGGAACCCTTTGTCATTGCACATTTTAAATTTATATAGGACTGTGTATCTTTGCAGTAAAACCAAGGGACTAATTCAACCCAATCGCTGTGTAGCTGCCACAGAAGCAAACTAATTTATCCTTTTATATATTCACACAATCAGTATAGGAAATTAACTTTTTTATATCCACCAAACACGCTGGCGGGTGGTCCAAGAATTCACTATATCAACAGTTTCACCAGCCAACTAGGTTGAGATTATCCTAAAAATGATGGTTAGATACCTGCCCAAGTGGCTGGTATTAAGGATAAATGTACCAGTCATAGCCAAAAATGTACTAGTATTTGGCTGGTGGATGGTGTTGCTCTACCACCCTGTATTTATAGTCATTATATCTGTGGAGTAAACTGGCCCACGTCACAAATTCAGCATCTATATATCTATTCATATATTGCCAAAAACTTGATATGTAATAATAGGTTTTCCTTTGTCCAATGGACAGGGATAATATCAGTGGTATTGGCCTATAGTATCTGAAGAAACATTGCATGTCTTCTGTAGCCAAAGGACTCAGCAGTTCTTTTTACAGTGAGACACTGCAAAAAATGACAAATTTAGCAAGTGACTTTCATTATCAAGCTCATTTCAAGATAATGAAAGCTAAATGTTCTCACTGCACACTACAAATTTCGCATATTTCCTATATCACTTGTTTCAATAATAATAATTAAACAACATAATAAATCTAGAAGAAGAAACATAATATTTTTTTCGATCACCGCTTGTAAAAGGTCACAGAACGAGCACAAATTTCTGGAAAACCCGCAAAAATCGCCGGCGAGTTCGGTGAGATCATTTTGACGTGAAATGTCTTGACACAAGCTTGATGAGTCTTAACAGAAGATAAAATCATTTGCTGAGCTTGTTACTTTGTACAGTGTAAAGTCCTGGCTTAGCCACGGTTTCTCTCTCAGAAGCTGATATTGGAAACCTGCACCTTCAACGGGACAGAAACACATGATGCACTGCAAGACGTGTCCACATTAAGAAAGAAGGGTTTTCATCTTGTATCCAATCTTCAACTTCACCAAAATAGGGAAAAATGGAAATTGTGAAAATCTGCCAATGTCACATAAAATTTGGTTTAAGTTCTTCAATCCACTGACAACGTCTTGAAATAAGCCAAATAATTCTTATGTCAAGGTAATATCAGTTGTTTTCAGAGACAAAATGAATTGCTATGAGTGAACTAGTCTCTGTCCTTTGGCAGTTTACTCCTCGTATATGATTCTTGATTGAATTAAGATTGAATACAAGATTAAAGTATTTGTTAATATGCACATTTCTTGCACTATGGCTTCTACTAAATGGACCGACAGAAGGCCTTCACAGTTCATACACACTGGAATAAATTATGCTAGCAAAAGTAGCTAAAAGAAAATTGATATAAGGCAGCTAATTTCCATCACCTGTTTTACATCCTTAACGAGGAGCTGCTTGGGGCCAGCAGGGGGACATTGTGCTTGTTTCAGGGCAGCTACCAGGTGGGAATGTGTGTAACTGTAACGTGTCTAGCGGGGCATTGCTGAAAAAGTCAGTCAAAAGCTCAGTCAAACCTCCCTGTAAAGATTAGAAAAATAACAACACATAATATATAATTAATGCTACTTCATATTTCATGTTTTGTTGCTACTTAATACTTAATTTTTTCTTTCTTTTTAGTTCCGTTTAGTTTAGTTTTGCTAGCACAACTTTTTCCAGTGTATCTCGGTAGCATCAGACAGAATTTGGTAATTTCCACCTTTTGTTCCTGAGGAGTGGGTCGCTAAGTATCTAAGTAAACTGTTTCAGCAAAGTACACCGGTAGCCATTGCAGAAGTCCCCGATCGTGCATCTAGCCTGCTCCCGCGGTACACCCCCGATGGCACCACAATCTCTCTCGTTTTTACAGTGGAACTGAATAGACATACTATGACACAAATCTCATGTCTCTCCAGTTGCCAAGTCGGCTGAAATATATATCTATTTTTTCACAAACAAACATAATGCAACAATAAGTCAGTGTTGCACGACATGCATTCAAGAAAGAGTGGAACTTCCACGATGGCTACGTCTGTATAGCTATGCTGGTGGGTCACTGATCCAAATGGTGCTCATAAGAGTTAGTACCTTGTTTATCAGAAGCGAGCAAAATGGGGACGCTTGATTTTTCTGTATCAATATCTAGTCAGTGGGTCGTGTGCCTTGGTCACCAATCTCTTCGAACATGAGTATATCATATGATTTTGGTCCTTCTCACTCTTACATAGAAAATGTCCTAAAAATGATTCTAAAAAAAGTTTCAGACAACATACAAAGTTATTGTTCTTTAGAAAACAAAGAAACAATTTTTAACAGTCTCTCGCTATATAATATTTATATATTTATATATACCATTTAGGTTACTTTTTGCTTTTGTCACAGGTATTCAATCATGCCAAAAAGGGTTTGGATGGTTTGAAATCCATACTGGCCTTGTGCTTTTCAAAGGTAGCCCCCAGAATTGGGTGGTAAACATTATTGGCTAACTGCAGGGTGTTGGAGGAGGGGGGTAATCTGAACTGAGTCAAAAGGTGTTTGGAAGTAATTGGCAGCCTTGGTTTGAACCTGCTGGAAGTACCTATGTTTCAGGACAATTCAGAAATGTCAAGTAACACTAATCAGAAAAGTAAACTAAATGTACTTCATATGGTATAAACTTCCTGGCACTCACTGTATTGTGCTATATGGTAAACCCCACCTAATGCTCTTAGCGGGTTAAAAAAATGAATTTAAGCTAAGAATTATTCACAAATACTCTTTGACGCAGGTCTGGTGATAGTCTGGCATAATAACATTTTACAGAAGGAGATTTGGCCTTGCCCGTTGCACATTCCCATAATGGTCATTTCCTCAAATATTGGTCAGTGTTCAATTCCCCATTTTGCAATTTTCATATTGCATTTACTAAACTACTATATTGCATTCACTTCAATGTATTTCTTTCATATACAAGCAAACTGAATTTAATGTATATTTTCCTTTGTACAATAATAGTATTTTTAATAGATTAGTTACTTGTAAAGATCTTTAAATTAGCACAATACTGTTGAATCACATCGGGCCTCCAAATTTAAATTATAAATTCAAAATACAGTAATTTCCTAGGTCACATCTCGTTTTCTAGAAAGACTAACAATTTTTTTTTTTTGCATAATGAAATACAAACTATCACAACAACAACGTCGCCGCCGGGTAGTTTGTCTCTCTCGTTCCTCGTAAAATTCTTTTAAATTCTTTTTAATATTTTACAAATAAACAAAACAAAAAAGAAACTAAAAAACTAAACGTAACGTGGTAATCAGGTCGGCCTCCACGCTTCCCCCAGGAGGTAGGTCTATCAGACGACGGAGTGGAAGTCTGGTGTTCGTCGTTTCCCAAACCGTGATTACGTCGTTTCTGCGTGTAGAAGAAGCCCCCCTGCGGTCCGACCCGTCGGTCGGGTGAGACGGACAGGGAGACGGGCGGACAGAGAGAGAGAGAGAGAGAGAGGAAAGACAAGACGAGACGCACGGGGTCTAGATGTAGGCCTCCTCGGTGGCCGCCGCGTTCTGCGTCTGGGTGTCCGTCTGCAGCTCGACGCCGTTCTCTTGCTTCTTCCTGCTCTGAATACATGGGGTGAGCATTATCCTCAGGCGCTGGAGGGAGGGGAGACCGGGAGAGAGAGAGAGAGAGAGAGAGAGAGAGAAAGAGAGAGAGAGAGAGGAGCCGTGAAGAACTGGTCAAAACACCTTCCGGCAGCTTAAAAAGGAACCCGCTGCTGACGTTGTGGGCGAATGAGCTTTTCCAGAGTCAGACAAGAAGACAGATACCCCGTTTCCTCTCTTAGCTTAGCACAAATGAATAGAAGCGGATAAGGACCACTAGCCTATAGCTTAAAACTCCAGGAGAGGTGTTATTGGCCAACAGCTAGGCTTAGCTGCTCCGTATCAACTTCTGTTAATTTGTGCTAAGCTAGGCTAGCTGCTCCGTATACACTTTCCTTAATTTGTGCCAAGCTAGGCTAGCTGCTCCGTATCAACTTCTGTTAATTTGTGCTAAGCTAGGCTAGCTGCTCCGTATACACTTTCCTTAATTTGTGCCAAGCTAGGCTAGCTGCTCCGTATCCACTTCTGTTAATTTGTGCTAAGCTAGGCTAGCTGCTCCGTATACACTTTCCTTAATTTGTGCCAAGCTAGGCTAGCTGCTCCGTATCCACTTCCGTTCATTTGTGCTAAGCTAGGCTAGCTGCTCCGTATACACTTTCCTTAATTTGTGCTAAGCTAGGCTAGCTGCTCCGTATCCACTTCTGTTCATTTGTGCTAAGCTAGGCTAGCTGCTCCGTATAAACTTTCCTTAATTTGTGTTAAGCTAGGCTAGCTGCTCCGTATACACTTCTGTTCATTTGTGCTAAGCTAGGCTAGCTGCTCCGTATACACTTTCCTTAATTTGTGCTAAGCTAGGCTAGCTGCTCCGTATACACTTCTGTTAATTTGTGCTAAGCTAGGCTAGCTGCTCCGTATACACTTCCCTTCATTTGTGTTAAGCTAGGCTAGCTGTTCCGTATCCACTTCCGTTAATTTGTGCTAACCTAGGCTAGCTGCTCCGTATATACACTTCCGTTCATTTGTGCTAAGCTAGGCTAGCTGCTCCATATCCACTTCCGTTAATTTGTGCTAAGCTAGGCTAGCTGCTCCGTATCCACTTCCGTTAATTTGTGCTAAGCTAGGCTAGCTGCTCCGTATACACTTCCGTTCATTTGTGCTAAGCTAAGTTAGCTTGCAGCTGGATAGCTTTCTACTGAACACACAGAGAGGAAATTGGTGTCTACTGTACATCTTCTTGTCCGACTCTGGAGAAGATGGTAAAAGCATTTCCCATAATGTTGCCGTGTTCCTTTAAAGGAGCTCTCATATCCAGTGCAATAGGTGCTTCAATCATACAGATAGTGTGTTGAAGAGACGGCTGAAGGGTGCGGCGGCTTCAAAAGAGAAAAGATTCAGAACGCCAGCTGGCTCACTCCAATATTTGATACGCCGATACTCTTCAGAGCAGGAGTTGCATCTCAGAAACACGTTGGCATATTGACGTTTATTGAAGGGATCACAGCGACGTTCTGAACCTTCTCTCTTTGGGAACATACTGTAAAAGCCATTTCAGTCAGGAACACTCTCGTCATAATAATCAAAGCATTTGTAAGTGACAATTGGTTAGTTGGTTGTATTCGGTGGTATATAGGCTCTGCTGACAAGATGTTCTTCTCGGTGCAAACCCATGCAGGCCTGCGACGGATTTGGCCGAGAGTGCAAATAACAACAAGGATAAAAACACAATAAAGTCTGAGGACTTGTTTACATTGTAGCCCTTGGTCTCAGACAGACACCTCAAGACAACAAACATGTATACAAGCTTACAAAATACTCATCTAAAGGAACTAATGAAACTGTCGTCAAACAGTGTGCATATTTGACTGTATATTTCTGTATATTTTATATTGTCTTAATGTATATACATACCAGAATGTGTGTGTGTGTGTGTGTGTGCGTGCGTGCGTGCGTGCGTGCGTGCGTGTGTGCGTGCGTGCGTGCGTGCGTGCGTGCGTGCGTGCGTGCGTGCGTGCGTGTGTGTGTGTGTGTGTGTGTGTGTGTGTGTGTGGATGCATGCGTGGATGACGCAGTCACAGCTAGATTCTAATAGCGGTCACAGATTTGCTCGAGTCATTATGCCCGATGGGAAGCAGAGCACTGAGCTTTCCTTTAGAGCGGTCTAACATTTTTCCATGTGTGAAAAAGGCAGATAATGAGCTTTTGCTTTTCTATTATTTCCATCTAGGGTTTGCACGATACACCGGTCGCGATACCCAGCTGTTAAAAATGGTTCAATACTCCAATTTTTTTTAGTATCGATACTTTTAGAATAATAGCCTGATGCTGTATTATATATATATTAGGGCTGTCAAAATGAATGCTTTAACTTTGGAGATTCAAAAGAGAGTTTGGAGAGTGAAAAATCTTCAACGTTCTGAACTTTCAGCAGTATATTTGCTTGTTTACCTGATATGAAGATGGACCACATTTTTGTTGTTAATATGATTTATATTACTATTAAAATACTATTAAAATAGTATTTGAATCTAAATATACTTTCTTTGTGTTGATTTTACATTAATTCCATGATTTTACTCAAGAAAAATGCTATTTTTAATCTAGATTAATTACAGAAAATTGTGAGATTAATTAGTAAAAAAAAAATTTAATCTATTGACAACACTAATATATATATGAGTATGGATGCGTGACCAGAGCAGTGTGTGTGAGAGGGAGAATAGACGTGTCGTCTGAATAGACGTCCCTGAATCTCTCTGTCTCTCTCTGTGTGTCTCTCTCTCTCTCTCTCTCTCTCTCTCTCTCTCTCTCTCTCTCTCTCTCTCTCTCTCTCTCTCTCTCTCTCTCTCTCTCTCTCTCTCTCTCTCTCTCCTCGCTCTCTCTCTAATAATTTGTCATGGTCGGTCATCTAATATATTCCATTCCATTACTTTTCCTGATATTTTAGGTTTTTGCCGCGGTATCGTTATTAGAACCGGTATCGTGATACTTAGGTTGGCATCGTCGGTATCGAAGTCAAAATGTCGGTATGGTGACGTCACTATTTCCAACACAAGACATACATTTTCCACTGACATTATTCCTTGATTGTAGTATTATAGGGGAGGTTATCTGAACATGTTATTTCAACCGTTTAATACCTTTCACTGCCGCACGACAGCCGGTTAACCCTTTCACTGTGACAATACAGAAGGTTAGCCCTTTACTATCACACACAACCGACGGCGATGCTCCATCATTAGCATCATTAGCTCCGCATCCGCCGTGGGTTGTGTGCTAGTAAAGGGTTAACCTTCTGCCGTGTGGCAGTGAAAGGGTTAACGCCTCACAGCATCAGCCCTGCACCGAGTCGACCCTGAGCTCTGCACACAAAGTGCCCGCTCTCTGTCTCCCACGCCACGTCTCTGAGTGGCAGACGGAGAGAGGTTTGGACCCGGGCGCTGGCACACAGCGAGCGGCCGTGCCAAGTGCCCGTGAGAGGCGGTGGCGTCGGCCCTGAGTGCAGAACACCAATCAGATGGTTGATTGCTACAATTAGGCAATCAGTCATCGGCTGGTCCACTACAAAAGGTTTAGGACATTATTAACAGCTGTTTTTTAGCCACTGTGTTCAGACTGTAACGCCTCTCTCTCAAGCGGTCTAACAGTAGGTTACTGCAACGACAGGTTTCAAGAGATGTCACTCGCTTCACGACCGTTTCACCGCTCCGCTCGGAGACGTTTACTGTAGACGAGGAACGATGTTCATGATTCACGCTGTTTTGTTTATTTCTTGACACTAGTTATGTTGTCGAGAAGGAAGGGAAATGATGTGAAAAGAAAATATATACTCATATTACTGAGTAATATGTAATTACTGTTATATTTAGGAGGTCAATATGGCCATCTGTTGTTGCCTATTCTCATGGCTTTGCCATGTTATGATTATTTCATATCATTATTTATTTAATTTTGGTTCATTATTATTATTATTATTATTATTATTATTATTATTATTATTATTATTATTATTATTATTATTATTATTATTATTATTATTATTATTATTATTATTATTATTATTATTATTATTATTATTATTATTATTATTATTATTATTATTATTATTATTATTATGATCTAATACATAGATTTGCATAAAGTAAGCATACCTATCCACTCCCATGTTGATAACAGTATTAAACATTTGAAAAATAACCCTTTAAGGTACATTTTGAACAGATAGAAAATAATGTGCGGTTAATATGTGATTAATCACAGTTAACTATGGACAATCATGAGATTAATCGCAATTAAATATTATCGATTGACTGCCCTATAATATATACTCTAATATCTCTTGCGGTGAGGTGTTTCGGTCATACACATATTATAATTCGATAAAGATCGATAAACGGGTGCTCAGTCCTCAGAAAAAAAACACTTCAGAACGGTAACTTGATCCCCTTTATTGTTTTATGAAACGTAGAAAATTATCTGAAGAAAGTAGATATATATACACGAGATGAAAAAAGGACGCACGCCGACCTCGTAATCTTTTGCAGCGTGACACCTGCACATCCCCTCTGTAGCCTCTGTGGGGCGCTAAGGAACCCATACATCTCTACAGTGAGGCGCTAAGGAACCCATACATCTGTACAGTGAGGCGCTAAGGAACCCATACATCTGTACAGTGAGGCGCTAAGGAACCCATACATCTGTACAGTGGGGCTCTAAGGAACCCATACATCTGTACAGTGAGGCGCTAAGGAACCCATACATCTGTACAGTGAGGCGCTAAGGAACCCATACATCTGTACAGTGGGGCGCTAAGGAACCCATACATCTGTACAGTGAGGCGCTAAGGAACCCATACATCTGTACAGTGAGGCGCTAAGGAACCCATACATCTGTACAGTGGGGCGCTAAGGAACCCATACATCTCTACAGTGAGGCGCTAAGGAACCCATACATCTCTACAGTGAGGCGCTAAGGAACCCATACATCTCTACAGTGAGGCGCTAAGGAACCCATACATCTCTACAGTGAGGCGCTAAGGAACCCATACATCTCTACAGTGAGGCGCTAAGGAACCCATACATCTGTACAGTGAGGCGCTAAGGAACCCATACATCTGTACAGTGAGGCGCTAAGGAACCCATACATCTCTACAGTGAGGCGCTAAGGAACCCATACATCTCTACAGTGAGGCACTAAGGAACCCATACATCTGTACAGTGAGGCGCTAAGGAACCCATACATCTCTACAGTGAGGCGCTAAGGAACCCATACATCTGTACAGTGAGGCGCTAAGGAACCCATACATCTCTACAGTGAGGCGCTAAGGAACCCATACATCTGTACAGTGAGGCGCTAAGGAACCCATACATCTCTACAGTGAGGCGCTAAGGAACCCATACATCTCTACAGTGAGGCGCTAAGGAACCCATACATCTGTACAGTGAGGCGCTAAGGAACCCATACATCTCTACAGTGAGGCGCTAAGGAACCCATACATCTGTACAGTGGGGATGTGCATGACTGACCAAAATCATTTTCAAATAGTCTACTGTTCTTAAGACCGGATATTCGACCAGCCCCCCCCCCCCCCCCCCCCCCCCAAGAAAAACACAAAATTGTTATTTTCCGTTTCAGTTTAAATTCAGTTAAAATGTTCAGTTTCAGTCAAATTCAGTTATTCTTTTTAATAGAATGGACCGTTGCATTGCATTGGCCTATCAACCGGTTTTAATAAACAAACAGAAACAGTAGCATGTGCATCTTTTAGATCAATTAGGCTATGAAAATTAGGCTGCCTCTAAATATAAAAATTATAATTCTATAACTCTATAATTCTATAACTCTCTGTGCCGCCCCCTGTCACCCTGTCTCGGGCTGTCTCGGAGTTATGACCAGAGTGTTGAATGTCCCGTGATTAAGACGGGGAGGACGCGACCCTCTTTGCGCCGCCCCTGTGCCTCAAATAGATCCGCTATCAGCTCTATCTTTTTTAAATTTCTCTAAATGTTCAGTTGCTATTGCATGCCCTCATCTGTGTTTCACTACACACATGAGTGCATGCTTACCAACTGTTAGTCTGCAACACTACTATCACCGACGTCTAAGAAGGGAGATCCCCCCTTGAATTGGCCCTTCTAAGGTTTCTCTCCTTATTTTAAATTTGTTGCACCTTATGGTGTTCTTGTTTTGTTTCTTGACTTATTGTGATGTTTCTTCTTGACTTGTTTAAAGAAGACGTGTCCGGCCCATGGGGACATTAACGTGTGTTGTCGGGCCTTACAAATAAATTAGATTTGATTTGATTCATAATAATAATAATAATAATAATAATAATAATAATAATAATAATAATAATAATAATAATAATAATAATAATAATAATAATAATAATAATAATAATAATAATAATAATAATAATAATAATAATAATAATAATAATAATAATAATAATTATAATAATTATTATTATTATATAATATATATATTTTTCGACTCTGACATGAAAATCGAGTGTGGAGACTACACGACTATTCCTAATCTGTACAGTGGGGCACTAAGGACCCGACACATCTGACGCCGGTATTCAGGCCGTTCCGGATGACTGCTAAATCCGAGAGTCCTCGCCACAACAATGACACTCACGGAAAAAAAGCCATTATCTGCTATTGATCGAGTGCATCAGACCAAATCTAATGCGCCATTCATACCATTCATACCGGCACATAAAGATACATGTGATCTGCACTCAGCGTAGACCTGCTTGTAGCCTGTAGCCATAAGGCAGCTGGAAATTGTGTCGCACAAAACCAATTATAATCTGTACTTTATTAATCACTTTAGTGCACTCTTTGCTCTGCGAGCTAAATTATCTATATTAATTTATATCGAATTATCTATTATGTATTTTTTTTTATCGTAACATGCCAATGAGTTTGCTTATTACAAAACAAAACACTTAAGGGCTAGATCCACAAAGAATGGATTGCACGGTGCTAATTGCACCCTTACTTACAATTCATTATGAATTGAAAATGGGGGACCCTGATGTAAACAAGACGAAAGTCTTTCTCTGGTCTGCATCCCCTTAACAATTGTGTGTATTGAGCCGTACTGTATTGTACCCATTCTGCAATCTGTTAATACAATTTTCATTCAATCAGTGTGGGTGACCCCAGGAGGAATGGAACCCCTAACCCTGGTGGCGTTGGTGCCATGCTCTACCCACTGAACTATACAGGGAATGGAACCCATAACTCTGGCGGTGTTAGTGCCATGCTCTACCCACTGAGCTGAACAGGAAATTGAACCCCTAACCCTGGCAACCCTTTGCAAACTGACTGCAATGTTAGCAACTGTAATGCTTATAATGTTAGCTGTATGGCTCATGGCTGACGAGGTACAGACTGGAAACCTTTCAGTTGCCGGGATGTGTCCACACTTTTACCTATATCTGCTGGAGTCATAGGCTAGTGAGCAAACGTTTCCATTGTATACGTGTCCAACGATGTTAGGGGGTTGTGTTCCAGGTATTAGTCACCACCGGGGAAACCGAGGTACATGTATACGCTGCAGGAAATACTTCAGGTCCATGCTGGTTAGTGCTGGTTAGTGCTGGTTAGTGCTGGTTAGTGCTGGTGTGATGCTGGTTTAGCTGATGGACCAGCACTAAAACACAACACAGCAGGTCTTTGCTGGTATAACCATCATGCATTATACTGGTCTTTGCTGGTATAACCAACATGCATTATACTGGTCTTTGCTGGTATAACCATCATGTATTATACTGGTCTGGTATAACCATCATGCATTATGCAGGTCTTTGCTGGTATAACCATCATGCATTATGCAGGTCTTTGCTGGTATAACCATCATGCATTATGCTGGTCTTTTCTGGTATAACCATCATGCATTATACTGGTCTTTGCTGGTATAACCAACATGCATTATGCTGGTCTTTTCTGGTATAACCATCATGCATTATGCAGGTCTTTGCTGGTATAACCATCATGCATTATGCTGGTCTTTTCTGGTATAACCATCATGCATTATACTGGTCTTTGCTGGTATAACCAACATGCATTATGCTGGTCTTTTCTGGTATAACCATCATGCATTATGCAGGTCTTTGCTGGTATAACCATCATGCATTATACTGGTCTTTGCTGGTATAACCATCATGCATTATGCTGGTCTTTGCTGGTATAACCATCATGCATTATGCTGGTCTTTGCTGGTATAACCATCATGCATTATACTGGTCTTTGCTGGTCTAACCATCATGCATTATACTGGTCTTTGCTGGTATAACCATCATGCATTATACTGGTCTTTGCTGGTATAACCAACATGCATTATACTGGTCTTTGCTGGTATAACCATCATGCATTATGCTGGTCTTTGCTGGTATAACCAACATGCATTATACTGGTCTTTGCTGGTATAACCATCATGCATTATGCTGGTCTTTTCTGGTATAACCAACATGCATTATACTGGTCTTTGCTGGTATAACCATCATGCATTATGCTGGTCTTTGCTGGTATAACCATCATGCATTATGCTGGTCTTTGCTGGTATAACCATCATGCATTATACTGGTCTTTGCTGGTCTAACCATCATGCATTATACTGGTCTTTGCTGGTATAACCATCATGCATTATGCTGGTCTTTGTTGGTATAACCAACATGCATTATACTGGTCTTTGCTGGTATAACCATCATGCATTATACTGGTCTTTGTTGGTATAACCAACATGCACTATGCTGGTCTTTGTTGGTATAACCAACATGTATTATGCTGGTATTTGCTGGTATAACCATCATGCATTATACTGGTCTTTGTTGGTATAACCATCATGCATTATGCTGGTCTTTGTTGGTATAACCAACATGTATTATGCTGGTCTTTGCTGGTATAACCATCATGCATTATACTGGTCTTTGCTGGTATAACCATCATGCATTATGCTGGTCTTTGCTGGTATAACCATCATGCATTATACTGGTCTTTGCTGGTATAACCATCATGCATTATACTGGTCTTTGCTTGTATAACCATCATGCATTATGCTGGTCTTTGCTGGTATAACCATCATGCATTATGCTGGTCTTTGCTGGTATAACCATCATGCATTATGCTGGTCTTTGCTGGTATAACCATCATGCATTATGCTGGTCTTTGCTGGTATAACCAACATGCATTACGCTGGTATTTGCTGGTATAACCAACATGCATTATACTGGTATTTGCTGGTATAACCATCATGCATTATACAGGTCTTTGCTTGTATAACCATCATGCATTATACTGGTCTTTGCTGGTATAACCAACATGCATTATACTGGTCTTTGCTGGTATAACCATCATGCATTATACTGGTATTTACTGGTATAACCAACATGCATTATACTGGTCTTTGCTGGTATAACCATCATGCAGGTATTTGTTGGTATAACCATCATGCATTATACTGGTCTTTGCTGGTATAACCATCATGCATTATACTGGTCTTTACTGGTATAACCATCATGTATTATGCATGTCTTTGCTGGTATAACCAACATGCATTATACTGGTCTTTACTGGTATAACCATCATGTATTATGCATGTCTTTGCTGGTATAACCATCATGCATTATACTGGTCTTTGCTGGTATAACCATCATGCATTATGCTGGTCTTTGCTGGTATAACCATCATGCAGGTATTTGTTGGTATAACCATCATGCATTATACTGGTCTTTGCTGGTATAACCATCATGCATTATGCAGGTCTTTGCTGGTATAACCATCATGCATTTAACTGGTTTTTGCTGGTATAACAACATGCATTATACTGGTATTTGCTGGTATAACCACCATGCATTATGCTGGTCTTTGCTGGTATAACCATCATGCAGGTATTTGTTGGTATAACCATCATGCATTATGCAGGTCTTTGCTGGTATAACCATCATGCATTTAACTGGTTTTTGCTGGTATAACAACATGCATTATACTGGTATTTGCTGGTATAACCAACATGCATTATGCTGGTCTTTGCTGGTATAACCAACATGCATTATACTGGTCTTTGTTGGTATAACCAACATGCATTATGCAGGTCTTTGCTGATATAACCAACATGCATTATACTGGTCTTTGCTGGTATAACCATCATGCATTATACTGGTCTTTGCTGGTATAACCATCATGCATTATACTGGTCTTTGCTGGTATAACCATCATGCATTATACTGGTCTTTGCTGGTATAACCATCATGCATTATACTGGTCTTTGCTGGTATAACCATCATGCAGGTATTTGTTGGTATAACCATCATGCATTACACTGGTCATGCTGGTCTATGCTGATATTTCTAGTAGGGTGGATGGTCAAAAATATTTTTTTATACAATGAAAGAATGCTCTTTATCTTTACCGTTTGGATAACACTCCTTTAAGGCACAATATCACCCTTTACCTAATGAACTCTGCAGAGGTATTCTGCTGCCTCTAAACAAAATCAACACCATTGTACATGTTCAATGCAGATCCTGAGCTACATGGGCCGTGCCCCTGGACCATACAAGCCAACAGCACTTGGAGCTATTCTTGATTCTACCGTGACAGCATTTTGTTTACATCCTGTCTTGTGGCGTGAAGGAGCAAAGATGTCACCGAAGGCTGTAGGCGATGAGAACAAGAGATCAGGAAAATAGAGCAGCGACACACGAGAGGATTCAGCCTGTGGTGTCTCACTCCAGTGTCTCACTCCAGTGCCTCACTCCAGTGCCTCACTCCAGTTCCAAAGCCATGTTGCCACTGCGAGCTTCGACATCAACAAAGGCCGACCCATTGAATTAGCAGCATTTACTGCAGAACCCTCCCCCCCCCCCTCCGAGCCCCGATCTGAAGGACTCCAAGGACAGGGATGATGCCCGATATACAACCACGGTCTGAGACTGTTGCTGTTCTGTTCAAAGCAGCAACCTTCTAGTAAAAAAAAAAACTGCTTCTCTAAGCTTCACTTCTGCCAGCATCTGAAAAGGCGTTTCAATCGCCAGCCGGTATCACCAGAGTCTGTGTTTCATTACACATATGTGTTCATGCTTACCAACTGTTCGCCTGTTTTATAGCAAACACTACTATCACCGACATCTAAGAAGGGTGATCCCCCTGGAGATCTAAGGTTTCTCTCCTCCACATTGCCTGTGGTGCATTTCTTCCTATTGCTAGGTTTTAGTGAGTTATTTTGCATTTATTAAAAAAATAATTGGACTTTATGGTGTTTTTGTTTTGTTCTTGATTTATTGTGATGTTTCTTCTTGACTTGTTTAAAGAAGACGTGTCCGGCCCCATGGGGACATTAACGTGTGTTGTCGGGCCTTACAAATACATTTGATTTGATTTGATTTGATTTGTTGGTTCACTCATCTCGGTAACAGCAACTAACAAGACCAGCAAGACTCTCTCTTTTAGACTCTTAGATAGACGCTCTATCTCTTCCAACGGGGAGTCACCTGTATCTAAGAATTTGTCGTACATCATCCTATTTTCTTTCCTATTTGATGTCACTGGTAAATTACTGGCAAAACACAATGGTGATATTGGTCAAAGAGGACCAAGGAGTTTTGTGATAATACAAATTATGAAATAATGATTTTATAATACAACTAATGATAAGGAACCCCACTCCCCCCATTACCAAAAGAAAGTACAACATGCTTATAGATACTTATACTATGGAATTACACACTGCAGATGTATTACGTGACCAATAACGCCCCCCCCCCCCCCAAACAGCATTGCCAACTTCAACGGACTCTGTTGAACGTCTAATAACTAGTGGTTGGACTCGATAAAAAAATGTTATTTAATTGATTCGAGACTTTATAGTTAATTAATCTAAACTAAAGTAATTACATTTTAATCGCATATCAATATTTGACGCGAAAAGCTACATTTTTCAATTCAAATGGGTTTTGTCATAGGAGTGAATCAATGAATATACGTATTAGCTACTACACAGACCAACAGATCAATGCAATTTTTAACAAAGTGCAGCAATTTTAGGAATAATATATATATATATATAGCGCAAAGGACCTTTTGTAAACTCAAGCACTTTCGAGGTAAAAGTTAAACGCAGTACTTTCAGGTACATTCCAGAACAGTTGACCATTGAAAAAAATTTAAACTCTTGATTGATCTCAAGTTCTCTTATTTTTCAGTATTCTGTATGAACAAAGCAGACTAAGAAAAAAAGTGATTTGCGATGTATTATACTTTATACTTATAGCACATGCATGAGTCTGGTCTCCTTTGAAAGGTAACATTCAACACTTTTTTTTTACTTTGAATTCTTTCTGTAGTTAATTCATCGCAATTAATGCGATTAAAGTCCCAGCCCTACTAATAGCGTCTCCTCCTCGTCCCCCCGGTCTCTGGTGGTCTTACCTCTTTGTACGTGCCCTTGAGGTTGAGGAACATGTAGACCATGTAGCCGGGGATGAGCAGCATGGAGGACAGAGCCATGCACCAGCCGACGCCCTGGCCCCACGCGGGGAACACGTAGTCCCCCATGGTGAGGGGCACCATCTGGATGGCACTGAACAGGAACAACGCCCTGGGGGAGACGCACACGGAGACAGAGAGTCAGAGTCAGAGATTTTATTTGCCATGTATGGACGAATCCACATTGGAATACAGGTACAGAGCAAACACTGTGTGCTAGATCCACAACGAATGGATTGCACGGTGCAAGTTGCACCCTTACTTACAATTCATTATGAATTGAAAATGAGGGACCCTGATGTAAACAAGACGAAAGTTTTTCTCTGGTCTGCATCCCCTTAACAATTGTGTGTGTTGAGCCGTACTGTATTGTACCCATTCTGCAATCTGTGTCATAAAATAAAACATCAGGGTCCCCCATTTTCAATTCATAATGAATTGTAAGTAAGGGTGCAATTAGCACCGTGCTATCCATTCTTTGTGGATCTAGCCCACAGTGTCTACAACAAATCCAATACAGGAGCAGAGTAGAAACAGTACCAAAAAACATCACATCGGTTGATTATTCTGACCGGCGTTCCATCAACGGGTGCGAGCAGCGAGTTGCATTCTTGCATTCTTACAACTTGCATTGCACTCAGTACAAACTCTGGCATGTCTTCCTGGACTTTTAACTTCTTACATCGACATTTTACATTTCTACATTTATTACTGTACATTTGACTGTGCATTACTGTATATTTTTGGCTGTACAGTATATTCTAGAATGTATATACATATTTTAGAATGTATATATCCCTGACTGTATTTTTATTCTTATTTGTGATTATTATTTTTTTTACTACTACTACCTACATGTTTATTGTGAGCGATCTGTGGTGCGGAATTTCCCTCGGGATCGATAAAGTACTTATATTCTATTCTATTCTATTCTATTCTATTCTATTCTATTCTATTCTATTCTATTCTATTCTATTCTATTCTATTCTATTCTATTCTTGTTAAAAAACACCCTCGCAGTCCAGGGCTGTTTAATCTGGAACGATCTACCACTGACCATACGAGATTGTACATCATTTCCATCTTTTAAATTCAATCTAAAAAAAATGCTTACTCGACAACCAAACCTGTGGCCATGTATAGTCAAATAGTACAGTAGTGCACCCTTTATACGTTGTACTTTTTTCTGTATGTATGTTTTTATGCTTTGTCTCGTACCATGTTATGCTTCACTGCCTGCATGTTTCGTTTTTTTATGCTTTGTGTGGGGCCTGCGGATAAAAATGTGCATCCTTGCTAAATCCGGTGTATGTCCAGTAATATGTTCTGTCCCGTCTAAATAAAC
>NC_140170.1:185347281-185397281 GCF_963971535.1 Notolepis coatsorum
GAGATGAGATAAGAGGGGACGGGAGAAGAGCAGAAGAGAGGAGAGCAGACAAGACAAGCAATCAGTGTTAAGATGTAGAAACTCAGTCAAGAGATATAATGTCCATGGCAGCAGCACCAGTGACAGTGGCTGGTGGTTGGGGGCTGGTGGCTGGTGACTGGTGACTGGTGGTTGGTGGTTGGGGGCTGGGGGCTGGTGGTTGGTGGTTGGGGGCTGGGGGCTGGTGGTTGGTGGTTGGTGGTTGGGGGCTGGGGGCTGGTGGTTGGTGGTTGGGGGCTGGGGCTGGTGGTTGGGGGCTGGTGGTTGGGGGCTGGGGGCTGGTGGCTGGTGGTTGGGGGCTGGTGGTTGGGGGCTGTTTGATGCTGGCTGGTGGTTGGTGGTTGGGGGCTGGTGGTTGGGGCTGTTTGATGCTGGCTGGTGGTTGGTGGTTGGGGGCTGGTGGTTGGGGGCTGTTTGATGCTGGCTGGTGGTTGGTGGTTGGGGGCTGGGGGCTGGGGGCTGGTGGTTGGGGGCTGGGGGCTGGTGGCTGGTGACTGGTGGTTGGGGGCTGGTGGTTGGGGGCTGGGGGCTGGGGGCTGGTGGTTGGGGGCTGGGGGCTGGTGGTTGGGGGCTGGGGGCTGGTGGTTGGGGGCTGGGGGCTGGTGGTTGGGGGCTGGTGGTTGGGGGCTGGGGGCTGGTGGTTGGGGGCTGGGGGCTGGTGGTTGGGGGCTGGGGGCTGGTGGTTGGGGGCTGGGGGCTGGTGGTTGGGGGCTGGTGGTTGGGGGCTGGGGGCTGGTGGTTGGGGGCTGGGGGCTGGTGGTTGGTGGTTGGTGGTTGGGGGCTGGGGGCTGGTGGTTGGTGGTTGGTGGTTGGGGGCTGGGGGCTGGTGGTTGGGGGCTGGTGGTTGGTGGCTGGGGGTTGGTGGTTGGGGGCTGGTGGTTGGTGGTTGGTGGTTGGGGGCTGGTGGTTGGTGGTTGGGGGCTGGGGGCTGGTGGTTGGGGGCTGGGGGCTGGTGGTTGGGGGCTGGTGGTTGGTGGCTGGGGGTTGGTGGTTGGGGGTTGGTGGTTGGGGGCTGGTGGTTGGTGGTTGGTGGTTGGGGGCTGGTGGTTGGGGGCTGGTGGTTGGGGGTTGGTGGTTGGGGGCTGGTGGTTGGGGGATGCTGGCTGGTGGCTGGGGGCTGGTGGTTGGTGGTTGGGGGCTTGTGGTTGGTGGTTGGGGGCTGGTGGTTGGGGGCTGGTGGTTGGGGGATGCTGGCTGGTGGTTGGGGGCTGGTGGTTGGTGGTTGGTGGTTGGTGGTTGGGGGATGCTGGCTGGTGGTTGGGGGCTGGTGGTTGGTGGTTGGTGGTTGGTGGTTGGGGGATGCTGGCTGGTGGCTGGTGGTTGGTGGTTGGGGGCTGGTGGTTGGGGGCTGGTGGCTGAAATCTCCATGTGGAAAACACTCCACATGCTGGCCAGCAAATACTAGGCAGCACAGATCAAGCATATCAGTGAGAAAGAGCACTACTTATCCAGGAACCTTTGTGCTTAAGTGTTGACGAGTTCAAAGACAATTCAAAATAAATTACAAGTTATTTTCTCTTAACTACCGGGATTCCTCGATTTTCAACATAGACACTTATTGAGTGTCTCAGAAAAACAATCATTAAACACAAAATAAAATCATATTTCACGTCACATTCCACTTGTTTAATTAAATGTGCAGCAAATTTCAACTCTGTACAACATTATGGCCTGTCGAAAGTAAGGGCCAAATGCGGCCCTCCATAACATGACGTGTGGCTCTCCAAAGGGTTCCAGAGAATTATTATTTGATTTGATTATTTGATTTTGATATTTAAAGTAACCTGCCTATAACAAGGTACAAACACACTGACATTAGACACTATGTTACATTTATTCTTTTATCAATGTCCAGTCACTATTATTATTTGGACCACTTCAATTCATCCCTCGTCTCTCTTTGTCAAAAGTCTGCCAGGTAAGTTATCATGGAAGAGACACGTCTCGATCTGTTAGGGCAGTATGATAATTAATACTAATATAATACGCAAGATATGTGTAATATATCCTAATATAATACGATAATTATAACAATTAGGGATGTCCGATATTATCGGCCTACCGATATTATCGGCCGATATCAGCATTAAAATGTGATATCGGAAAATATCGGTATCGGATTTCAAATAAAATATATATATATATTTTTTTACATTTCTAGAACCTTTATTTACCCAGGCAAGCAAGTAAGAACAAATTCTGATTTTATTTATTGTCAAAAGTATGCATAATGGTGTGTTAATTCCACAACAAGAGATATGTAATGTTAATTAACTGAAATTATTCCGTTTTTTGGGGGGGAAACCCTGCATATATCGGTATCGGTTGATATCGGTATCGGAAATTAAGAGTTGGACAATATCGGTATATCGGTATTGGTAAAAAAGCCAATATCGAGCATCCCTAATATCAATGCTTATATACATTTAAGAGTAATTCGCTATTGCTTTAAAAAAAAAAAAAAATTGTATACCTATTTTTGAAGTTTACAAATGTGAATGACCTTTATTTTGTTATAATTGTTTTGGTTTGGAGGCTTAATGTGATCAGTATATATAGGACAGGCATGTAATAAGCATTATGCTTCAGCCTGTACCTTTTCTGTCACTGCCAAAACAAAGACCACTGACCTTATTTACAGTCTGGAATGATTGTAGTACATTATTCTATCGTGTGTGATAGAACTACTAAACAACAAAGATTTGAAATATGTTGAACTAACACCGAATACAAGATAAACAAAAAGACATAGACTCCCTTGCTGCCTTCAAGGCCAGCGTTAAGACTCATTTATTTTACTCTGCCTTCCACTTTTTACTGCTCCTTTTATGATTTTATTTTTAAAATGTTTTTTATGTTTTTACTTTTAACCTTTTATTTTTCCCTTTTGCTGTGAAGCACCTTGAGATCTTGTTGAGTTTAAAGTGCGCTTTTATATATACATGAAATAATATATAATATATATATATAATATAATAATAATATATTATATTATTATTATATTAGTAAAAACACTTTTTTGCAGTGTAATTACCCAGAATCCCTTTGTGCTTTGGGGTCACTGTGAGCACCAGCTCCGGGAGGTCCTGCTCCAGCCCCAGATCAGACCCCAGATCAGACATGCTGCCGTGTGAAGCCTGATAAACACCTGCTCCAGCCCCAGATCAGACCCCAGATCAGACCTGCTGCCCTGTGAAGCCTGATAAACACCTGCTCCAGCCCCAGATCAGACCCCAGATCAGACCCGCTGCCGTGTGAAGCCTGATAAACACCTGCTCCAGCCCCAGATCAGACCCCAGATCAGACCCGCTGCCCTGTGAAGCCTGATAAACACCTGCTCCAGCCCCAGATCAGACCTGCTGCAGTGATTAACGTTAGGTTATGACTATAACCAAGTTCTGTTAGTTAGGGGCGATGCTTGGCATCACACTGCACTATCTCACGTACGTGCACGCGCACTGAATAAACCACAAATATACCTCTAATACCAATATTAGTCTGACCACACCCCTCATCAGCTTACCTTCATAAGCAGGTGTGTGGTCACCTGCTCTCCTCCTTCCCAAGCCTTCACCACAAGGTGAGGACAAGGGCTGCAGCGGCCGTCTGATGCCAAGCATCGCCCCTAACTAACAGAACTTGGTTATAGTCATAACCTAACGTTCTGTATCGTTAGTGGCTTAGCTTGGCATCACACTGCACAAGGGAGGCCAAGCGGAGCCACTGGCTGACAAATACACCCCGCTGACAGCCCCCCCACAACCATCAGAACAGGGAGGGCCGAGCCCCCCCGACCCCCCCTAATGGCGGGTAGCCCCCCTATTAGGGACGTCACGGGAAGGCGACGGACCCGACCGTGCGAAGAGGCACTCAAGCACTCAACGCACAGGGTGAGCAGCCGTGGCTTGACCCCACGACTACACACACGCACAACCCGCATGCCACCCGGGAACGAACGGAGAAAAACCACCTCGTTACTGCCCCCAGAATCACGGGGTCAAGGGCCAACCCAACCCCGTGGCAAGGCCGTAGCAGCGGAGCGCGAAGGAAGGCCCAGACCCACCAAGGACTGGGCTCCCTGAAATGGGGGCCCGGAGAAGTCCATGATGCCAGCATCAAGACCCCACCAGGGGGGCACCTAGTGACCCCGCCCCTCACATCGCCAGCGTATTCGGACAAAGGCCCCTCAGCCAAGCGGGCCCTGTCCCCCCCAACAGCACACCGCCTGGAACACAAGCCCTGCAACAGGCAGACAGCATGGTCATAACATACAAGAGTTAACCAACGGAACAGGCAGTGCACCGGGGAAGACCAGGCAACAGGTCGTCAACCCAAGCCTGGAAAAAACTGCGGACGAGGCAGGCGCCAGAAAGGACAGCTGAAACAGCCGCCCCGGCGGAAGGGGCGTATGCTGGCGTTGTCGCATAACCAAGCTTTCAACAGCACGTCAGAAGCGGGATCCGTAGACCACACGGCCCCTGACAGCTGCCCACAGAAAAGCCCATACGATCGGCAGACGTCATGAACGTGCAGGGGCACCCTCAACCGGAGAACCGGGAGTTGACACTGCAGCAACACACCAGAGAACCAACCACCCAGGCATCACCCCATGTAATGGTTGGTCCTATAACCCCTCAGGAAAAAAAACCCGAAACGCACCTGCGGCACCGCCGCAGCCCGCGTTCCGGTTCCCAACAGGGCTATCCCGGGCCTACAGGTCAACGGGCATCACCCCGGACCGGGCCCGGCGATACGGGGAGCACAGGATCCCAAAGGAGGTTAACCCCACCCAACAGGCTCCTCAGCGCCAAAAACGCAAGAGAAGAGCGTAATATGGAAGACCAGCCCCCAGCACCCCGCACTCGGTATTCCCAGGAGGTCACCCACCAAGTACCAACCAAGACCAACCCGCACAGCAGCCGAGATCCGACGAGATCGGATGCGTACAGGTCGGCACGGCCATAAGCCACTATGACAGTGCAGAATACATCAAACAAGGGGTCCCATAACGCACAACCCTGTGACACCCGGATCGACCTAGCATTTTTCCCCCCTGAAAAAACCCTAAGTCCCTCAGGGTACCAGAACAGCAGATCTGCATCCCCAGCGGACAACGGGTGCACTGATCTGGACCAGCGCGACCAGAACCAGTCCCGTGCCCTAATCACGCCGACCTGCCAACCCCAGGAGAAGGGGCAGATATGCGCGTCTGATCCCAACATAAAAAGAAGGCGCCACCCAGACGTGTCGGTATGAACCGCGTCCGGCGGCCCACCCCTAGGGCGTGAGACCCTTCCCATATGCCCAGACCCATTCCGTCATCATCCCCTGACATGAACGGGGAACCCATCGACAACACACAGGATGTCGGAAGAGGAAAAACCCCCATCCCAATTGCTCCATAAAAACGCTGTTTTACCAAAGCAAACGAGGCGCGCCAGTCAGCAACGGCCAAAGCACATCCTGAGCTAGCACTATGTGTGCGTTTGGACATACCCACATCAACAATAGGCCGTTTAGACCACCATATTGAATCCCCAAGACGCCCAGGGAAACGACAAGAGGGGCGAGATGCAATCAACTCCATGAATGAATGAATGAAAAAATACACTCAACAGACTGCAGTACAGGAATACATACAAAAAGATAAGGGGAGGCAGACCTGAGAAGACGTTTAGTCTTGTTCCATCAGGGACCCTCATTTCATATCCATCAAGACACATTCAACTCTTTATAAAATAAAGAAAAAGGCATCACATGTATGACCTAACTGCACAGCTGGGAGTAAAAAACCCTGTTTTTCACATGATCTTAATCCAGTCACTCTTTTTAATCAGAGTGTAAGACCAGATTCCCCCAGAAACACCTTCCCACATGAGACCACGGTCAAGAAAAAGATATGTAAACTGTGAGACACGTGACCAACAGACTCAAGTTTGACACAAAAACGAGCGCAGCAGGTTAAGTCCTGCGCTCTAACCTCGACATCTTTACGACACCAGCTCATGGAAGGCGTCGCCATAGCAACAATGCTATAACGGGCGGGGAAAACCCACCGGATCCTGTCATAACAGGAGTCGGTAGAATACCCCTCCCCCCCCCCCCCCTCCCCCGTCAAGCACTGGCTTGGCCCTGACTGGCTCAGCAGAAAAAGTCAACAAACCCTCTAAACCAATCAAGTGGGGAAAAAGGAGGGGTTTATCCGATACCCCCTCCCGAAAAACACACCTTCTATCCCTACACACAGAAAACAACCGTAGCCATTTTGAAAACCTCCGGTAGAACAAAATATATAGCATAAGCTAATACAATGTTAGCTACCCACAAAGTGTAAAAGGGTTTACAACAAAACACAAGTCGCCTGTGCGTGAATCCCATACCCGCAGCCTATGCTACACATAGGAAGACGTTGAACGAGAGTAATGGCTAGGCCATGAAAAGTGTGTACGAGCATTACTGCAACTAACAACACAGCGTTGTGAACACATATACTTAGTTAAAGCAATGGAATACCACCAGTTCTAATTGCATGTGGAGCATCAAGCTAATAGAACCTATTACCGAGTGTAAGTTGCAGACCTTGCTTAAAAACTCGTAACACAACACAACTCATTCCCCCAACGTAACAGGGTAGATTCATAAAACACAACCCCACCACATGATTTGTATTGAAGAAACACACAGTTTGTTCGGCCAAACACAGTCCCCCTTATGTCAGGGAACTTTTTATTAATAAATAATACGTGTTCAAAGCACAAAATCATAGAGGGGCCGGGGAGGGTGTAGAGGAGGGGACACAGAGGGGGAAAAGTCACTCTCAACGGCGCCTGCCACCTCGCGCCGCTCGAGTCTTGCCACCCCGGGGAGCCCCGGAGGGACGATAGGTAACAGTCTGCTGGACACGACGATCCCTACCGTCTCCTCCGGTCTGGGATGGGCCGGCGGTGGCCGAAGCGCCGCTTCTTCCCCTGGCCCTCTTGGCAGGGCCAGCGGCGGCGGCGGAGGCAGTGGTAGCGGCGACGGAGACAGCTCGACGTCGCGGAATCCTTCTGCCTCCACCGGCAAGGACGGGAGGCGGAAAATGGGGTTGGAGAATGGACCTCTCCTCTGCCATTTCTCTGCATGTTGAGGTCATCAATAGCAGGGCCTTCCCGAACAGGCCAGCGTCGGAGAGGGCGGCCGTCAGAAGAGGGGTTCTCTTCCGTTCCGGCACACGGGCCTGCTCCAGCCAAAGATGACGCTGGCCCAGGGTGGCCAGGGCGCGCACTTTCCCCATGGCTATGGCTAGCACCTGGGAGAGGTGCAGCACAGCTCCCGCAGCCTGGGTGATCTGATCGCACCTCACCTCGTTCAGATCCGCGCCGCCCGTCATTATCCCCGATACAAATCTAGCCAGGTGGGCGATGTTAGAGGCCGCAGCCAGCGACTGTGTACCGGCGATGAATGACTGGTCACCCCAATAAGCCAATCGCCTAGCCGACCTCCCCTGGAGGACCGGCTTGCATAGGGGCTCCCACACCATATCCGGACAGAGGAGCGCGGCCATCGGATTGTCAAGCCGAGGTACGCCCTCCCCCATACCTTTGACCAACCCCGACACCCGCGTAACTGGTACGTAGGCGGGAGTTAGTCCCATGATGTTGGAGACCGCCTGACCCCGACGAACATAGGCCCCCATCGATGGGAAAAATGGGTAGACAACGTCCACCCCTCTCACCGGGGGACGCTGCCAGGGATGGCCTATGAGGTCATCAGGGACAGGTGCAGGCAATGGCTGCGGCAGCGGCACACCGTTTGCAGCGGCGGCTACCGCCATGAGCTTGGGGAACAAGGCCCGCAGTTCCCCCTGCGGACCCTCCTCCACCGACCCCGCATCCCTCGCATACAGCAGGCTGCGACTGGTCAAGGAGCCACAATCCGATGCGGCTGACAGTAGGGCATCCTGTCGATGAGGCCAAGGTGGTTCCCCGACATCCTCGAACAAGGCGCCCCGTGGAGCCATTTCTCCCCCCTCCGGGGTCTCCGGAGGAGGGATACTCCCCTCCACGGGACCATCATACAAGAACCCGTCCGCCTCCTCCATGAAGTCTTCAGTTTCCATCAGAAATCCAGAGTCGGACGCGGCCTCGCTGGTCTCCAGCAATTCCCCAAACCCAGGCCGTTCGCGTCTGCACGCCACCATGTTACGACGTGACCGAGCAGACGCAAAAAGTTTTCGTCGCAAATCCTCTGGCTCTAAGACAATCCCCCGTTCATCAACGGGCGATTCCCCAGAAACAGAGGAACCAGAGTCGAGATCAGGCCATCGCCGGAGCGACGGCACCGAACCCTCGGCTCGTCGGTGAGGAAAACTATCCACCGGCAGTCTCCCGGGCTGGGTCAGCAACCACGAGAGTGGCAACAGCCCAGCACCGGAACGCACGACGGAGGCGGGAATGGAGAATCGGTGGTGAAGAGTAGGTCTAGCGGGTCTACTCTCCGCGGAATACATTATGACCCAAACCTTTTTCTTATACAAACAAGTGAGAGAAGAAAAAGGTTAGGCACAATGTAAACCTAGTCACAACTCTTTTCAACTATCAACGACACGTCAAGTGGGGTACTACCGAGGCACTTCCTTGTGGTGAAAGCGAGAAGGAGGAGAGCAGGTGACCACACACCTGCTTATGAAGGTAAGCTGATGAGGGGTGTGGTCAGACTAATATTGGTATTAGAGGTATATTTGTGGTTTATTCAGTGCGCGTGCACGTACGTGAGATAGTGCAGTGTGATGCCAAGCTAAGCCACTAACGATACAGAACCCTTTCACTACCACACTACCAAAGTGTTAACCCTTTCACTGCGACACTACAGAAGGTTAACCCTTTCACTGCCACATGACAAAGTGACATGACACTACAGAAGGTTAACCTGCTAGTGAAAGGTTAACCTTCTGTAGTGTGGTAGTGAAAGGTTAACCTTCTGTAGTGTGGTAGTGAAAGGTTAACCTTCTGTAGTGTGGTAGTGAAAGGTTAACCTTCTGTAGTGTGGTAGTGAAAGGGTTAACCTTCTGTAGTGTGCTAGTGAAAGGTTAACCTTCTGTAGTGTGGTAGTGAAAGGTTAACCTTCTGTAGTGTGGTAGTGAAAGATTAACCTTCTGTAGTGTGGTAGTGAAAGTGTTAACCTTCTGTAGTGTGGTAGTGAAAGATTAACCTTCTGTAGTGTGGTAGTGAAAGTGTTAACCTTCTGTAGTGTGGTAGTGAAAGATTAACCTTCTGTAGTGTGGTAGTGAAAGTGTTAACCTTCTGTAGTGTGGTAGTGAAAGGGTTAACCTTCTGTAGTGTGGTAGTGAAAGGGTTAAGGGCTGTCCAATGTGGCAGACAGGGAGCGATAACGCCGGGGTCCTGCAGCGAGACAGGAAAACACAACCTCTAACACGACCTCTAACACGACCTCTAACACGACCTCTAACACAAGCCAGTCGCTCTGGAGGCTGGAGGACGGAGGAAGGATCCTACTTGTCTCTCGTTTCAAATTCCATGATTATTCCATGACGATTTCCATAGTATATATTTGTCAATGATCTTTGTTCAACTGACCAATTTTTATTGTTGAATAATTGAATGTTCCAGGCTTTATTTTGGCCAGCTGCGGCGTGGGACTAGGGTAGTCTAAGCAAGAAATAAATGTTGTTATTCCTTCAAATAAGATCTACCCACAGCAAAGCTTGGCGTTTATCATTTGACCGAGTGAAAACATGAACTGCTTAGCTTTATTTTCCATAACCTTTCCTGGCCTGGAAAACAAATCCCATGATTTTTGTTGGTTTTCCATGACATTACTGTATATGTTTTTCCTGTGTTCTTTTGGACTCTGTGAAAACAACATTTCTGACCATGTTAACCTCTCTCCCAGAGACAAAAACCTGAGAACTAAGACTAGGCTTTGTGATATCATCAACATGCGTCGTAAGAAGCTGCTTCTGGTTCGGCCTCCTATGGAAGGCCTTGGGACATGCAGACCATGTTGGCTGTAGCTTTAGACCTTGATGTTGCTTCCTGAGACTGTAAAGAATCCATCACGTAAACATAAATACTTACTTACTCATTGTAGATATTTAGATTATAGTGTCTATTGTAACTATATTTATTGTAATGCAAATATAACTGATAGGGCATACAGACCCTGATATGCACATTGATTACACTGAGTTAATTATATTGTTATATTGTTTTTAAATTTTATTTTTATTTTCTACTGTACTATCATTTTATGACCTGTATTATGTCTTCTACTATTACCCTGCCCATACCTGTACCTGCCCTCCCCCCTCCCCCATGCTGCTATGATGCCTGAATTTCCCCCAAGGAGATCAATAAAGGAATATCTTATGTTATCATGTAGTTTATACTGTGGAGCATCAGAAGGCATCCTTGATGTCGCCTCCTGACACTGTAAAGGATCGATCACGTAAACATAAATAACCGTGACGCGCTTTATTTCCCGTAGCTGAACTTTGTGACCAAGATTCTAGAAAGTGTGGATATAAATAATAAACCAAATAAATAATGCATCTACAGTATAAGCAACAAAACCTAAGCTAGCTCATGGTGGTGGTGAAGGAGGCAAGTTTCACCCTACATTGTAAAGCGCTAGAAAAGTGTCTAGAAAAGCGCTATATAAATGCAATGATCATTAACACTTTGAATGCCCAAAACGACATAACTCGTTTTATCAGCCCCCCCATTGAGTGCCCACGACGACAAATATCGTTTTATTTTTTTATTAGCGATCTGAATTCATATTTCATCAACCAAGTCTACCGTTGGGAAACCAGCCCCACCAGGCGCTCAGATGCACCCTTTTGGAATGGACTCAATGAAAATTAATGAGAAAAAAAAAATCCGGAATCCACATTTTACTTCTCACGCATGTAACCGGAGCTGATCAGATTCATTGTGGACCCTCAGAACAGCGTGTAATATGTCTTTACAGTATGTAGCATTGGATCAATAAAAGGCTTGATTTTTGGAATGGCGATCAGGAATTGGAATAATATTTTTGGATACCATCTGATCTCAGGTAAGGAATCTATTTTACCAGTCTTAGGATAATCAGACCTGTTTTCACGGAGATATAAGCTTTTCCCCTATGTGTGATATGGCTGTTTGACTGCGAGCGATCAGGAACTAAGAGAATCGATTTTCAGCTCGCGGCACCAGCGTGCATACGTACACATATACTATAGCTAATCTAGCGTTTATTTGAAAACTATTCATAAATAGGCAGAAAAATTACAACGTTCTAGAATATTCCAGTAAAGGGCGATTATCACAGAATCTTTATATTTTCCGTGAAAACGACGGCTTTTCAAAATGCTATAAAACGGAAATGAACCGATAAAAAAACAATCCGCTTCGACAATGTTGACTGGAAAACGAGTCATTGATAAGCGACGGGCAGATTAGACACATAGCCATAATTTAAAACATAGATTAGGCGATATTAACGCTAACATTGAAGTGGTTGCTGGGCATTCAAGGGGGTAAAAAGGAAAACACGGCCGGCTCTGAAAGTGTTAATGAATTAATTCATTCATTCGTTCATTAATTCTCCTTATAACAAAGATATTTGTAATGAAACAGAATGAGGGTCTTGTATTGGTGAGCCGGCGATGGAGCTGATATTTACCTGTGTGATGTTGGACAGGCCGATGATGTAGGACACCACGCAGACGCCGGCGATGAAGAGTTCTCGTCGCCTCCTCAGGTATTGAGGGAACTCGTCCACCAGGGCGGTGATGAAGCCTTCCACGGTGCAGAACTGGAGCAGGTCGGAGGATTCATATTTAGACATTTTTACTACAATCAAAGTCGTAACAGAGCTGGATGCTCCGTACAATCTGTACAATATTACTACAATGGCATGACACCAAATGCCAAGGCTCTCCAACATGCAGAACTCACTGGACGTTGGTATAACGTTGAAACGAGGTTACTACTTTACACTCACACTAGTTAATAGTTATGACGTAGAGCTTAGTAACTACTGAATATGTATACATACCCCTAGGCTGGTGTAAGTTATAACTTAAACAAAAATAATCATGCCATAACCATGTAATATAGTCAATGTAACGTTAGTATGGTGATGAATTGAAAATGGGGGACCCTGATGTAAACAAGACGAAAGTCTTTCTCTGGTCTGCATCCCCTTAACAATTGTGTGTATTGAGCCGTACTGTATTGTACCCATTCTGCACTTTATATTAAGTGTCCCAGTCAGTGGCGGCTCGCCACTGGTGGCGCTATGGGCGCCGACCCACCTGTTAAATGAGAGAAGAATAAAAAAAAAAAACTTTTTTGTTTTTTGTTTTATAGCCCTATAAATAATATAAACATGTTTAAAATGAATAATATTTACTCATTTTAAGTATGTTTGTATTTCCAATGCACAATATAACGTTATTATCTAAATAAAAAAAACAGCGTTTTCATGGGCAGGAAGTGACGTTTTTTTTTATTTTTTCGTATTTCTCGCCCGGGCAAGAAGCGATATCGCTCTGAGTGCGCGTCACAGTTTGATCGCTGTCTCCGTCACAGCCAATCAGTGCATACGGCGTTGTGCGTTGAAATATGACTATTATGTTGGAATCCGAGCGCGATTTGAAGCGGTCTAGAAAGCAGCGTGAACTTCCGTGAGAATTTCCATAGCCGCATTTCGCGGAGACGCTCTCTGATTGGCCGACGCCAGTATTTTTTTCTATGGCAGAATTTCACAGAGACGATCTCTGATTGGCCGAATCCAATTTCTAATGTTCCAATTCTAGCAAGTTCTAGCTTGGTTCCTGGTACTAGGACTGTTGTTTGTCTTAGAGCGTGCCGTGCTGTGACTGCAAGTTCTTTAGACTGTTAAGCTTAGGCACTCTTTCAAAGTTTGTTAAGGTTAGAGTTTGTCTTAGAGCATGGCGATAGAACGCCAGGTAGTTTGCAGTCTGTTCGAGCGGAAATGGACAAAGGAATGTACTTGTTGAGTGTTGTGCTAACGTCGACGAGCTCAGCTGAGCTAACACTTGGCTAACAAGCTATATGGCGGATTATACACGTTTCCTGCCCTGGACGTTTCAACTAAACAGTGAGTCTCTCTCTCTCTCTCTCTAACGTTAGTACTACTAGGCTGGTGCGGGCTAACTGGCTATCGTTCTGGGAGCTAACGTTAGTAGTACTACTAGGCTGGTGCGGGCTAACTGGCTATCGTTCTGTGATTTGTTTACTTGGTAACACGGGTTGCTAAGGAATTTAGGTTCGAGGTTGAAGAAATCTCTCTCTCTCTCTCTCTCTCTCTCTCTCTCTCTCTTCTTAACGTTAACGGTTGTAAATAGTTTTTTTAGGAGCAGTACTACTGCTGGCCATTCATGAAGCGAGACATTGCTGATTGTTTATTTATCGATGGCTCATTGATTTAACTACTGCAGCTCTCTCGGATTGAAAATACGTGGATTATGGCTTGTTCAATATCGTCTATGTTTGAATGAATGAATGAATGAGAACTTTATTAACAGATTGCAGAATGGGTACAATACAGTACGGCTCAATACACACAATTGTTAAGGGGATGCAGACCAGAGAAAGACGTTTGTCTTGTTTACATCAGGGTCCCAGATTTTCGATTCATATCGATAGTTTAATAGCTAGCCTTGGCTCGTTTAACAATATGCAAAATATGTGTACAGCCCTGTACTCATACTGAAGTTATTCTTGGTATATAATAGGTCTGATTGTGTAACGAATCGATTCCACGTCGCGCTGTGTGTGAGAGAGAGAAGGAGAGAGGGAGAGATCTGCCTGTGTTTGGAGACGGGCGAGTTTTGTTTCTAACTTTTCTATTTATATTGTGTTTCAAGTTGTGAATTAGAGTCTAGACTATACTTTATTTGACTGGTTGTGTGTTGTTGTAGTAACAGCTGAGCGACTCGTTCATAAGAGCCGATTCATTGCCGTGAGCGTGAGTCGAATCGCTCATGTCTTGCCATGAGTCTTGCGTGGTACAGTACTGTACTGTACATGTTCGCAAAATATTTGGTATAGCGCCCCTAGTGGCGAAGTACCCAGCGGCCGCCACTGGTCCCAGTGTATTTACATAATAATGTAATGACTCTTGTAATCGTAAACACTTGTATCTGAGAAACATTTAATTGATAACGGTGTTAGCAAGGTGGAGAGTTACAGGATATTGTTAGTTTGCTTTCAGTCTTGCAGTATGCTACTGCTAACGTTAGCTAGATATAGTAATGGACGTTAAAAGTCGTTATTCCAAAATGTTGTGTTGTGGCTCGTGGCTGTTTTATGTTGAATGCAAACAGAGAATAACACAAAATTAGCTACAGGTAGGATGTCTATTTCATGGAGCAACTCATTAGCAATTAACTTCCTTGTTTACATTTTGCTTTGCTTGCTGATTGGCTATACAGTAATTAATGTCACATTATGCGAGCATCTCTTTCTAGTAACAACTTGCACATTACTAAATAATTTACTAGCTAAGATATTGCGTAAATTGGCGTGGTGCAACAAAAATTTGTAAACAACTAGTTTGAAACTAACTAGTAACAACTAAGTGTTTAGTAAAGACTAAATGCTTAAATTTAGTAATGATTTAGGCTAAACTGGTGCAACCCAGTCCTGATTAGAGTTCAATACACCCTTGTTTCTCTTTATAAACACAGATGACGTCTCCGGGGTCAGGGTGAAACCATGGGTCTGTGCGTTCAGCTACCTTCACCTAGTCAAGTACTTGGGATCATCCCTATGTTCCCCGGGTTCTATGTTCCCCGCTTTGATTGATTAATAGATTGAAAATTGTATTAATTTTTATTATTTTTATTAATTATTAATGTCCGCCTTGTTTCGAACGGTTAAGCTTAGGCCCTCGTTCGAACTGGTTAAGGTTAGAGTTTGGAATCAGGGCTGGTGGTCTAAAATGTTCAATCAATCAATCAATCAATCAAAGCGGGGAACATAGAACCCGGGGAACATAGGACCCGGGGAACATAGACATGCTCCCAAGTACTTTCACCAGGAATATCCCTGGAGTCTCACTGAAACACAGCGGAGTGCTATAACAGTCTAACCAGGTATACAAGGGCATTAAAGGAACACGCCAACACTTAGCGTCTTCTCCAGAGTCAGAAACGAATCTATCTATCTATCTATCTATCTATCTATCTATCTATCTATCTATCTATCTATCTATCTATCTATCTATCTATCTATCTATCTATCTATCTATCTATCTATCTATCTATCTATCTATCTATCTATCTATCTATCTATCTATCTATCTATCTATCTATCTATCTATCTATCTATCTATCTATCTATCTATCTATCTATCTATCTATCTATCTATCTATCTATCTATCTATCTATCTATCTATCTATCTATCTATCTATCTATCTATCTATCTATCTATCTATCTATCTATCTATCTATCTATCTATCTATCTATCTATCTATCTATCTATCTATCTATCTATCCAGGGGCGGACCTAGCACATTTGGCGCCCTAGGCGAGATTCACCATTTTTGGCTCATTTTCCCTTATGTTAGAATTTTTTTTATGTAAAAATAATGGTTGCCGATATAGAGGGGGGCGCCAAAACTGCACAGAGAAAAAAAAAAAAAAAAAAAAAAAAATTGGCGCCCCCCTCTGGGTGGCGCTCTAGGCGACCGCCTATATCGCCTGTAGGAAGGTCCGCCCCTCTATCTATCTATCTATCTATCTATCTATCTATCTATCTATCTATCTATCTATCTATCTATCTATCTATCTATCTATCTATCTATCTATCTATCTATCTATCTATCTATCTATCTGTCCGCCCCTCTATCTATCTATCTATCTATCTATCTATCTATCTATCTATCTATCTATCTATCTATCTATCTATCTATCTATCTATCTATCTATCTATCTATCTATCTATCTATCTATCTATCTATCTATCTATCTATCTATCTATCTATCTATCTATCTATCTATCTATCTATCTATCTATCTATCTATCTATCTATCCAGGGGCGGACCTAGCACATTTGGCGCCCTAGGCGAGATTCACCATTTTTGGCTCATTTTCCCTTATGTTAGAATTTTTTTTATGTAAAAATAATGGTTGCCGATATAGAGGGGGGCGCCAAAACTGCACACAGAAAAAAAAAAAAAAAAAAAAAAAAATTGGCGCCCCCCTCTGGGTGGCGCTCTAGGCGACCGCCTATATCGCCTGTAGGAAGGTCCGCCCCTCTATCTATCTATCTATCTATCTATCTATCTATCTATCTATCTATCTATCTATCTATCTATCTATCTATCTATCTATCTATCTATCTATCTATCTATCTATCTATCTATCTATCTATCTATCTATCTATCTGTCTGTCTGTCTGTCTGTCTGTCTGTCTGTCTGTCTGTCTGTCTGTCTGTCTGTCTGTCTGTCTGTCTGTCTGTCTGTCTGTCTGTCTGTCTGTCTGTCTGTCTGTCTGTCTGTCTGTCTGTCTGTCTGTCTGTCTGTCTGTCTGTCTTTCTGTCTGTCTGTCTGTCTGTCTGTCTGTCTGTCTGTCTGTCTGTCTATCTAGCTTTAAACTCTGGGAGAGGTGTTTTTGACCAACAGCTAGGCTCACTGCTCCGTATCCACTTCCATTCATTGTGCTAAGCTAGGCTAGCTTGCTGGAATGGAAAAATTACAATAAACTTAACTTTGACTTTGACTAGCTTGCAGCCGGGGTAGCTCTCTACTGAACGCACAGAGAGGAAATATTGATATCCATATAAGCGCATTTTGATTTCCCATAACGTCGGCGCGGACCATCAAACACCAAAAGATCCTGCTCGATGGGATCTCAGAAAGACACTTTACCTGGCTGTCAATCCCCAGCATCAGCAGCATGGAGAAGAACAGGATGGCCCAGAGAGGAGATATGGGCAGCTGGGTGACGGCCTCCGGGTAGGCCAAGAACGCCAGGCCAGGTCCTGCGTGATGAAGACACACACCACACACACTTATATATCACCCTGCGCGGTGCAGACACACACCACACACACTTATATATCACCCTGCGCGGTGCAGACACACACCACACACACTTATATATCACCCTGCGCGGTGCAGACACACACCACACACACTTATATATCACCCTGCGCGGTGCAGACACACACCACACACATTTATTTATCACCCTGCGCGGTGCAGACACACACCACACACACTTACTGTATATCACCCTCTAATCCAGACACACACCACACACTTACTGTATATCACCCTTTAATCCAGACACAGACCACACACACTTACTGTATATAACCCTCTAATCCAGACATACCACACACACTTACTGTATATAACCCTCTAATCTAGACACACCACACACACTTACTGTATACCACCCTCTAATCTAGACACACCACACACACTTACTGTATATCACCCTCTAATCCAGACACACCACACACACTTACTGTATATCACCCTCTAATCCAGACACACACCACACACTTACTGTATATCACCCTTTAATCCAGACACAGACCACACACACTTACTGTATATAACCCTCTAATCCAGACATACCACACACACTTACTGTATATAACCCTCTAATCTAGACACACCACACACACTTACTGTATACCACCCTCTAATCTAGACACACCACACACACTTACTGTATATCACCCTCTAATCCAGACACACCACACACACTTACTGTATATAACCCTCTAATCCAGACACACCACACACACTTACTGTATACCACCCTCTAATCTAGACACACCACACACACTTACTGTATATAACCCTTTAATCCAGACACACCACACACACTTACTGTATATAACCCTTTAATCCGGACACACCACACACACTTACTGTATATAACCCTTTAATCCAGACACACCACACACACTTACTGTATATCACCCTTTAATCCAGACACACCACACACACTTACTGTATATAACCCTCTAATCCAGACACACCACACACACTTACTGTATATAACCCTTTAATCCAGACACACCACACACACTTACTGTATATAACCCTTTAATCCAGACACACCACACACACTTACTGTATATAACCCTCTAATCCAGACACACCACACACACTTACTGTATATCACCCTCTAATCCAGACACACCACACACACTTACTGTATACCACCCTCTAATCCAGACACACCACACACACTTACTGTATATAACCCTCTAATCCAGACACACCACACACACTTACTGTATATAACCCTCTAATCCAGACACACCACACACACTTACTGTATATAACCCTCTAATCCAGACACACCACACACACTTACTGTATATCACCCTTTAATCCAGACACACCACACACACTTACTGTATATAACCCTCTAATCCAGACACACCACACACACTTACTGTATATAACCCTCTAATCCAGACACACCACACACACTTACTGTATATCACCCTTTAATCCAGACACACCACACACACTTAGTGTATATAACCCTTTAATCCGGACACACCACACACACTTACTGTATATAACCCTTTAATCCAGACACACCACACACACTTACTGTATATAACCCATTAATCCGGACACACCACACACACTTACTGTATACCACCCTCTAATCCAGACACACCACACACACTTACTGTATATAACCCTCTAATCCAGACACACACCACATACACTTATACCACCCTCTAATCCAGACACACCACACACACTTACTGTATATAACCCTCTAATCCAGACACACCACACACACTTACTGTATATAACCCTCTAATCCAGACACACCACACACATTTACTGTATATCACCCTCTAATCCAGACACACCACACACACTTACTGTATACCACCCTCTAATCCAGACACATACCACACACACTTACTGTATATAACCCTTTAATCCAGACACACCACACACACTTACTGTATACCACCCTCTAATCCAGACATACCACACACACTTACTGTATATAACCCTCTAATCCAGACATACCACACACACTTACTGTATATAACCCTCTAATCCAGACACACCACACACACTTACTGTATATCACCCTCTAATCCAGACACACACCACACACACTTATACCACCCTCTAATCCAGACACACCACACACACTTACTGTATATAACCCTTTAATCCAGACACACCACACACACTTACTGTATATCACCCTTTAATCCAGACACACCACACACACTTACTGTATATAACCCTTTAATCCAGACACACCACACACACTTACTGTATATAACCCTTTAATCCAGACACACCACACACACTTACTGTATATAACCCTTTAATCCGGACATACCACACACACTTACTGTATACCACCCTTTAATCCAGACACACCACACACACTTACTGTATATAACCCTTTAATCCAGACACACCACACACTTACTGTATACCACCCTCTAATCCAGACATACCACACACACTTACTGTATATAACCCTTTAATCCGGACATACCACACACACTTACTGTATACCACCCTTTAATCCAGACACACCACACACACTTACTGTATATAACCCTTTAATCCAGACACACCACACACACTTACTGTATATAACCCTTTAATCCAGACACACCACACACACTTACTGTATATAACCCTTTAATCCGGACACACCACACACACTTACTGTATACCACCCTCTAATACAGACACACCACACACACTTACTGTATATAACCCTTTAATCCAGACACACCACACACACTTACTGTATATAACCCTTTAATCCAGACACACCACACACACTTACTGTATATAACCCTCTAATCCAGACACACCACACACACTTACTGTATATAACCCTCTAATCCAGACACACACCACACACACTTACTGTATATAACCATCTAATCCAGACATACCACACACACTTACTGTATATAACCCTCTAATCCAGACACACCACACACACTTACTGTATACCACCCTTTAATCCAGACACACCACACACACTTACTGTATATAACCCTCTAATCCAGACACACCACACACACTTACTGTATACCACCCTTTAATCCAGACACACCACACACACTTACTGTATATAACCCTCTAATCCAGACACACCACACACACTTACTGTATATAACCCTTTAATCCAGACACACCACACACACTTACTGTATATAACCCTCTAATCCAGACACACCACACCCACTTACTGTATACAACCCTCTAATCCAGACACACCACACACACTTACTGTATATAACCCTCTAATCCAGACACACCACACACACTTACTGTATACCACCCTTTAATCCAGACACACCACACACACTTACTGTATATAACCCTCTAATCCAGACACACCACACACACTTACTGTATATAACCCTCTAATCCAGACACACCACACACACTTACTGTATACCACCCTTTAATCCAGACACACCACACACACTTACTGTATATAACCCTCTAATCCAGACACACCACACACACTTACTGTATATAACCCTCTAATCCAGACACACCACACACACTTACTGTATACCACCCTTTAATCCAGACACACCACACACACTTACTGTATACCACCCTTTAATCCAGACACACCACACACATTGACTGTATATCACCCTCTAATCCAGACACACCACACACATTTATATCACCCGCTAATCCAGTGGCTATCAACATAGGAAACTCCTCCTTCATGACATTTAAGCAGGTTATTACCTCGGATGTCAGAATCATCAGCAATGTGTTGCTTTGTTAACTGGTTATAACGTTTGATATATCAGTCGATGTGTATTCCCTCAGATAGCTGGTGGGCCTATATTTAGAATTTTAATACAGGCTTCAACTGGCACCAAAGTCTGGAGCTTGGAACGCTGATATTCTGACACGATGACCCTTCCTTTTTACAGTTTCCTTGGCCACCCCCCCCCCCCCCCCCCCCCCCCCAAGGAAGTCACAAGATAATTTCGCTTGTGTGTGCGTTTGATAATAATTATGCATCAAATGTAATCGGGTAGATGAAAATCCTTCTTTGGTTCTGTGAAAACATCCCTTTCTTACTACGGGCCACGAGCCGAAACGGGGGGTCGAGAGCCGCGGACGTCCTCCAAGCTTATTCGAGCAACGACACGACGATATAGAAGCTTAGCGTCTGCGAATCCCGTGTGTATGATGATGCAAGCGGCCCGGGAACGAGCCTGTGCCACACAATGATAATCTTTTAGGAGCTGGCGCCGTGCGATAACGGATGTAGCGACCCCACCCCCCACCTCCCCTCAGGCCCGGCGCTGGAGATAAAACAACTATACCCAAATGAGATTTATTTTACGGCCGGTGTTATCAGTTCTGAACGACAGAATCTTCCCTTATCCTCGGAGAATCCCCCCTGGGTGTCCACCACAGACACACACTGTCCACACAGACACACACTGTACACACAGACACACACACTTTACACACAGACACACACTGTACACACAGACACACACACTTTACACACAGACACACACTGTACACACACACACACACTGTACCCACAGACACACACTGTACACACAGACACACACTGAGACACACAGACACACACTGAGACACACAGACACACACTGTACACACAGACACACACTGAGACACACAGACACACACTGTACACACAGACACACACTGAGACACACAGACACACACTGAGACACACAGACACACACTGTACACACAGACACACACTGAGACACACAGACACACACTGTACACACAGACACACACTGAGACACACAGACACACACTGAGACACACAGACACACACACTGTACACACAGACACACACTGTCCACACAGACACACACTGAGACACACAGACACACACTGTACACACAGACACACACTGAGACACACAGACACACACTGAGACACACAGACACACACACTGTACACACAGACACACACTGTCCACACAGACACACACTGCACAGACACACACTGTCCCACAGACACACACTGTACACACAGACACACACTGTCCCACAGACACACACTGTCCCACAGACACACACTGTCCCACAGACACACACTGTCCACACAGACACACACTGCACAGACACACACTGTCCCACAGACACACACTGTACACTCAGACACACACTGTACACACAGACACACACTGTACACACAGACACACACTCAGACACACACTGTACACACAGACACACACTGTCCACACAGACACACACTTTACACACAGATACACACTGTACACAGACACACACTGTCCACAGACACACACCACACTACAAATGGTTAACCCTTTCACTACCACATACAGAAGGTTAACCCTTTCACTACCACACTACAGAAGGTTAACCCTTTCACTATCACACTACAGAAGGTTAACCCTTTCACTATCACACTACCAAATGTTAACCCTTTCACTACCACACTACCCTTTCACTACCACACTACAGACGGTTAACCCTTTCACTACCACACAAATGAAGGTTAACCCTTTCACTATCACACTAGAGACGGTTCGCTAGAATATGTTTCTGGCAACATTTTCGGCGAAAAATAGGATATGGAATTGCTGGACCTTAATTCATATTTGATCTGCAACGCCTAGTTTGACAGGAAGTTAGCTAAAATGACAAAACCACTTACAGCAGCTTTAAGCACATTCAAAGGTGAGAAACCCTTGTCTCCCCAGGGCCACGCCATGTACACTTTCTTTGTCTTTATCATTAATGGTTCATGTGGTCTAGAGCAGGGGTTCCCAAACTTTTCAGGCCGGGACCCAGAAAATAAGGCGTCAGAGAGCCGCGGCCCAATGCACATCGTGAAGCTTTTTTTTTTTTTTGACAGGTGACCGATTTTTTAAGCCAAATATCACTTCAATCCTATTAAGTTAGTTCAAGTTAGTTATTCATTTATATGTGCTATTTATGAGAGGGCTAACTTGTTGCAAAATAATAATGATAATAATAATAGTCTCATTAAAATACTATTGTTGCTTCGGTTGTTTTCAGCATTTTATGTGCATAATCTGTTATTTAGTTTGAAATGTTCGTTGAAATAAGTCGATTTTTCGTTGTTTATTTATTAAGTTAATATAAAACCATATAGTCACATTTTAGAATACAATAGAATATAATTTTAGAATACAACTAGAAACACTGTCCTGGCCTGCTTCTAAGTTCAGTGGCCTGAAAAAAAAAAAAAAAAATTTAGTTTTGGAAATCATCTCGCGGCCCTCCCATGGCTTCTCGTGGCCCACCTTTGGGTCGTGACCCCGACTTTGGGAACCACTGTGCTAGAGCATGTATATGATTAACAACACATTCATACCTTAGACGACATATTGTTCTCTAAGTGTCATTAGGCTACATTACATGAAAAGCTGTAAGAAATTTTTTATAATAATAATAATAATAATAATAATAATAATAATAATAATAATAATAATAATAATAATAATAATAATAATAATAATAATAATAATAATAATAATAATAATAATAATAATAATAATAATAATAATAATAATAATAATAATAATAATAATAATAATAATAATAAATAAATAAATGATCCACATTATCCCTGCTACATATCATCAGAAACCTTGGAATCTCTTCTCTGATTTAAAACCGTGCGCCACAAAGCCGGGCTGAGCTACCGAAATCGCATTGGCGGTGGAGTTGAAAGGGTTAAACAGAGACCGACGTTATACAAGCGGCCAATGAAACGCCTTCCCTCTCACGATGACACGCCCCTAACACAATCCCCCCACATGCGGCTAATTAATTCGCACACGACCCCCTCTCCCGTTACCTCGGCGCGCTGCCTATTGTCACCGTGTGCGCCCGCGCGTGCGAGAGAGAGATGCGCCGTATTGATTGAATCACCTGAGGCCGCCACGTCGGCGATGGGCCTCTTCGTCACCTGGGCCATGAAGCCCACGATGGAGAAGATGACGAGGCCGGCGAACATGCTGGTGAAGGAGTTGATGCAGCAGACGATGATGGAGTCCCTGTGGGGGGGGAGAGACGAGGCGTGAGGAGGGCGGCCATTGTTACGCCTGATATAATAATAACAATAATAATAATAATAATAATAATAATAATAATAATAATAATAATAATAATAATAATAATAATAATAATAATAATAATAATAATAATAATAATAATAATAATAATAATAATAATAATAATAATAATAATAATAATAATAATAATAATAATAATAATAATAATAATAATAATAATAATAATAATAATAATAATAATAATAATAATAATAATAATAATAATAATAATAATAATAATAATAATACATTCGATTTATAGTGCACTCTATATTTGGAAACCAAATCTCAGAGTGCTACAGAGTAAAAACAGACTTTAAAAACAGTAAAAAAAAATTAAAACATGACATAAAAGCATTAAAAAAATGGGATAAAACACACAAGGCATGTATAAAAAGGTTAAAAGTAAGGGAAGGCTTTCGTGAAGAGGTATGTTTTAAGTCCTCTTTTAAAGGAAGCAGTGGTCTGTGGTGGTCTGAGGTGGTCAGGGAGGGCGTTCCACAGGCGAGGAGCAGCCGAGCAGAAGGCCCGGTCGGCCCCATGGTGCGGAGCTTGGTCCTGGGGGGGAAGGAGGCGCTTTGTGTTGGCGGAGCGAAGGTTACGGGTGGAGGGTTCAATATCCATTCCTTATCAACGCGTTGCACATGTTTAGAGAGGCCGGGGGTGAAGGGGAGGGAGGGAGGGAGGGGGGGAGGGAGGACATTTTGTGTTCCGCAGTGGCGCTACATGGCGACATGTTTGCGTCGAAGCGTTCATTCGTCGCCTGATCGGGGAGAGAGGGGTTTGTGACGGTTTTAGAATCCAACCACTGCGGTCGATTTTGGAGAGGGGAGGGGCTGAGGGAGAGGGAGTGAGGCAGGGAGGGCAGCCATTTTAGAATTTCTGGTGTGTTTCAGTGTGGAGGTGTTTTGTGACCGTTTGATTTTGGGGAGGGGGGTGGGGGCCGTGAGGGGAGATTAGGGCTGTTCTCCTGCAGAGGAGCAGGGCTGTGGGGAAGAGGAGGAGGGCACATAAACACCTTTACACCGTTCAGTCAGAAGAGAGTTGTGAAATCAGAGGGGACAGTGATGTAGCTGGGTAGCTGACTGACTGACTGACTGACTGACTGACTGACTGACTGACTGACTGACTGACTGACTGACTGACTGACTGACTGACTGACTGACTGACTCACTGACTGACTGACTGACTGACTGACTGACTGACTGACTGACTGACTGACTGACTGACTGACTGACTGACTGACTGACTGACTGACTGACTGACTGACTGACTGACTGACTGACTGACTGACTGACTGACTGACTGACTGACTGACTGACTGACTGACTGACTGACTGACTGACTGACTGACTGACTGACTGACTGACTGACTGACTGACTGACTGACTGACTGACTGACTGACTGACTCACTGACTGACTGACTGACTGACTGACTGACTGACTGACTGACTGACTGACTGACTGACTGACTGACTGACTGACTGACTGACTGACTGACTGACTGACTGACTGACTGACTGACTGACTGACTGACTGACGGATTGACGGACTGACTGACTGACTCTGACTGGCTGACTGACTAAGAACTGATGACTGACTGACTGACTGACTGACTGGCTGACTGACTGACTGACTGACTGACTGACTGACTGACTGACTGACTGACTGACATTTTGATCCCCGTCAAAAAAATCCCCTTTGGCCGAAATGAATGAAAGTACTAATATAACCCTCCTGGACGTGTATATTGTTCCAAAATACAAAGTTTGACAATCAAAGTATGAATATAAATGCTGAGTGAAACATAAATGGTTCTAAATGTCTCCTGGCCAAGTTACTTTATGACACGTATCATCCTTACATCACTTATTAATTAGTCTCGTGTAGCCAGACCTCTCTCTCTCCACACTATGTTAGCACTGTGTGTAGCCAGACCTCTCTCTCTCCACACTATGTTAGCACTGTGTGTAGCCAGACCTCTCTCTCTCCACACTATGTTAGCACTGTGTGTAGCCAGACCTCTCTCTCCACACTATGTTAGCGCTGTGTGTAGCCAGACCTCTCTCCACACTATGTTAGCACTGTGTGTAGCCAGACCTCTCTCTCCACACTATGTTAGCGCTGTGTGTAGCCAGACCTCTCTCCACACTATGTTAGCACTGTGTGTAGCCAGACCTCTCTCTCCACACTATGTTAGCACTGTGTGTAGCCAGACCTCTCTCTCCACACTATGTTAGCACTGTGTGTAGCCAGACCTCTCTCTCCACACTATGTTAGCACTGTGTGTAGCCAGACCTCTCTCTCTCCACACTATGTTAGCCCTGTGTGTAGCCAGACCTCTCTCTCCACACTATGTTAGCCCTGTGTGTAGCCAGACCTCTCTCTCTCCACACTATGTTAGCGCTGTGTGTAGCCAGACCTCTCTCTCCACACTATGTTAGTGCTGTGTGTAGCCAGACCCCTCTCTCTCCACACTATGTTAGCGCTGTGTGTAGCCAGACCTCTCTCTCTCCACACTATGTTAGCAATGTGTGTAGCCAGACCTCTCTCTCTCCACACTATGTTAGCAATGTGTGTAGCCAGACCTCTCTCTCTCCACACTATGTTAGCACTGTGTGTAGTCAGACCTCTCTCTCTCCACACTATGTTAGCACTGTGTGTAGCCAGACCTCTCTCTCTCCACACTATGTTAGCACTGTGTGTAGCCAGACCTCTCTCTCTCCACACTATGTTAGCCCTGTGTGTAGCCAGACCTCTCTCTCTCCACACTATGTTAGCACTGTGTGTAGCCAGACCTCTCTCTCTCCACACTATGATACCGCTGTGTGTAGCCAGACCTCTCTCTCCACACTATGTTAGCACTGTGTGTAGCCAGACCTCTCTCTCTCCACACTATGATAGCGCTGTGTGTAGCCAGACCCCTCTCTCCACACTATGTTAGCCCTGTGTGTAGCCAGACCTCTCTCTCTCCACACTATGATAGCGCTGTGTGTAGCCAGACCCCTCTCTCCACACTATGTTAGCCCTGTGTGTAGCCAGACCTCTCTCTCTCCACACTATGTTAGCACTGTGTGTAGCCAGACCCCTCTCCCCACACTATGATAGCACTGTGTGTAGCCAGACCCCTCTCCCCACACTATGATAGCACTGTGTGTAGCCAGACCTCTCTCTCCACACTATGATAGCACTGTGTGTAGCCAGACCTCTCTCTCCACACTATGTTAGCACTGTGTGTAGCCAGACCTCTCTCTCTCCACACTATGTTAGCACTGTGTGTAGCCAGACCTCTCTCTCCACACTATGTTAGCACTGTGTGTAGCCAGACCTCTCTCTCCACACTATGTTAGCGCTGTGTGTAGCCAGACCTCTCTCTCTCCACACTATGTTAGCACTGTGTGTAGCCAGACCTCTCTCTCTCCACACTATGTTAGCCCTGTGTGTAGCCAGACCTCTCTCTCTCCACACTATGTTAGCGCTGTGTGTAGCCAGACCTCTCTCTCCACACTATGTTAGCCCTGTGTAGCCAGACCTCTCTCTCCACACTATGATAGCACTGTGCCAGAGAGAGGTCTGGCTGAACCCGTTATCATTCTGCTATAGGGGGAATAAAAAATATATAAAAGAAACACAGAAGGGGTACAGTTTAAAAGCGGTACATTCTCACAGATGTATGTTCGGTGCATTAAAACCAACTAAACTAAAGAAAAAATGGTGCAGTGGTTTAGCAGCAGTAGTCAAAAAGTAGAAACAAACATGAGGGTTTTTAGCCTATTCTTAAAAATAGGCAGAGTATGGGGCAGATCTAATATCTTCTGGCAGTTTATTCCAGCTATAATGTGGCATAGTAGCAGAATGCGGCTTCATCATGTTCTTGTTTTGGTCCTATAGGAACCGTTAGCAGACCAGTCCCGGTCCTGTTGAAGTTGACCCTCTCCAAAAACGAGATACTGCATCTCAATGTGGTTTTCCCAACAAAAGAATTTCAATAATCAATAACCCCTACCTGTAGACGTTGTTGTTGAAGGGGTTGTAGCTTCCCAGAGCGATCAGAGAGCCCAGGCCCAGCCCGTAGGAGAAGAAGATCTGCGTGGCAGCGTCCAGCCACACCTGAGCGACACCGGACCAGAACAGAACACAGCGTCAGGCTACAGGGTCGGGACCACAGAGACACTGACCGTCCCGTGAAGGATTTCAGTTAGCAAAAAACATCGTCTAACGCCTGGAACACACCTGTCTAACGCCTGGAACACACCTGTCTAACGCCTGGAACACACCTGCCTAACACCTGGTACACACCTGCCTAACACCTGGAACACACCTGCCTAACACCTGGAACACAGTGGACACCTGCTTTGCTGAGCTGCAGTGGCTCCCATGTGTGATGCTCACTCAATCTAACCTGTTAACCTGGTCACTGTGTAGCTGCTCTAACCTGTTATTAATATGGTCACTGTGTAGCTGCTCTAACCTGTTAACATGGTCACTGTGTAGCTGCTCTAACCTGTTAACATGGTCACTGTGTAGCTGCTCTAACCTGTTAACATGGTCACTGTGTAGCTGCTCTAACATGTTAACATGGTCACTGTGTAGCTGCTCTAACATGTTAACATGGTCACTGTGTAGCTGCTCTAACCTGTTAACATGGTCACTGTGTAGCTGCTCTAACCTGTTAACATGGTCACTGTGTAGCTGCTGTAACCTGTTAACATGGTCACTGTGTAGCTGCTCTAACCTGTTAACATGGTCACTGTGTAGCTGCTCTAACCTGTTAACATGGTCACTGTGTAGCTGCTCTAACATGTTAACATGGTCACTGTGTAGCTGCTCTAACCTGTTAATATGGTCACTGTGTAGCTGCTCTAACCTGTTAACATGGTCACTGTGTAGCTGCTCTAACATGTTAACATGGTCACTGTGTAGCTGCTCTAACATGTTAACATGGTCATTGTGTAGCTGCTCTAACCTCTTAACATGGTCACTGTGTAGCTGCTCTAACCTGTTAACATGGTCACTGTGTAGCTGCTCTAACCTGTTAACATGTGCACTGTGTAGCTGCTCTAACCTGTTAACATGGTCACTGTGTAGCTGCTCTAACCTGTTAACATGGTCACTGTGTAGCTGCTCTAACTTGTTAACATGGTCACTGTGTAGCTGCTCTAACATGTTAACATGGTCACGGTGTAGCTGCTCTAACCTGTTAACATGGTCACTGTGTAGCTGCTCCACAAGAAATAAGACTACTAAATGAGATATACGGTATATTGTGTTGTGGTGTTGCCGTCCTTCAAATTTCAGCAGCAGGTCTCATATTTCAAAGCTTTGTTATGACACAGCTGGGGATGGAACCCCAAACCTCAACAAATAACCAACACATAACCAACACATAACCAACACATACCAACATGTAACCAATACATAACATAACCAACACACAACCAACACATAATGTAACCAACACGTAACCAACACATAACCAACACATAACCAACACAAAACCAACACATAACCAACACATAACCAACACATAACCAACACAAAACCAACACATAACCAACACATAACCAACATGTAACCAACACATAACCAACACATAACCAACACATAACCAACACATAACCAACACATAACCAACACATAACCAACACATAACCAACACAAAACCAACACATAACCAACACATAACCAACACATAACCAACATGTAACCAATACATAACCAACACATAACCAACACATAACCAACACACAACCAACACATAACCAACACATAACCAACATGTAACCAACACATAACCAACAAGTAACCAACACATAACCAACACACAACCAACACATAACCAACACACAACCAACACACAACCAACACATAACCAACACATAACCAACATGTAACCAACACATAACCAACATGTAACCAACACATAACCAACACATAACCAACACACAACCAACACATAACCAACACATAACCAACATGTAACCAACACATAACCAACATGTAACCAACACATAACCAACACATAACCAACACATAACCAACACACAACCAACACACAACCAACACATAACCAACACATAACCAACACATAACCAACACATAACCAACACATAACCAACACACAACCAACACATAACCAACACATACTGTAACCAACACATAACCAACAGATAACCAACACATAACCAACACATAACCAACACATAACCAACACATAACCAACATGTAACCAACACATAACTAACACATAACCAACACATAACCAACACATAACCAAAACGTAACCACCATGTAACCAACACATAACCAACACATAACCAACACATAACCAACATGTAACCAACACATAACCAACATGTAACCAATACATAACCAACACACAACCAACACATAACCAACACATAACCAACACATAACCAACACATAACTAACACATAACCAACACATAACCAACACGTAACCAACACATAACCAACACATAACCAACACGTAACCAACACATAACCAACACATAGCCACTTTTCATGTCAAAGACCGGCCAAACTGTATTATAACCAAGAGAGCAGAAAGCCTACAGTTCCGTAACCAAGAGAGCAGAAAGCCTACTGTATCATAACCAAGAGACTAGACTAGGTTTAGTCTCCTTGAGTCTAGTAACCAGGAGAGCAGAACGCCTACAGTAGGTAGTGTACCTCAGACTCCTTGAGCTTGTTGAAGTCGGGGGTGATGTAGAAGAGAATCCCATCGATGGCTCCTGGCAGAGTGATCCCACGACAGAACAGGATGAACAGCATGAAGTAAGGATATGTAGCCGAGAAGTACACCACCTATAAGACAAGGAATGTAGAATCAAACATTAGAATAAAATAAAATAAAATTCAATTCAATAAAATTAAATAAAATAGATTAACCCTTTGGTTGCTGTTGTGAAGGATCAGATTAAACCGAATATATATATTTATTTATGGATATATATTGAATAGTATTTGTATATCGTTTGATATCCCTTGTATATTCCTTGTACATATACACGGAATATCCCTTTAGTCTACTATAGCCCATAATAGTTCATTCTCTTATTGGACAAGGACCTGGCGCCAGGAGACAAGCCCCTTGGAGCCAAGTTCAATGGTACCGACGAAACATGTCCCTACTAGCCCCGGCTCTGCGCAGGAATACGGCTACCGAAAAGAGAGTGGCACTATTTGTTCACTGTGCATATAAATATGGCGCAAGTAAATGTAGAAGTCCTCTTATCCCTTAGTCTTTTACCCTTCTACCCAACTAAGTAACAGAACGTGAAGCCTCACCCCACGATACCTCGTGCGGTGTAGTATGGCCTGTTTGGCCTTAGAATAGCATCGAGACCTCGTGCGAATTGATAGCTGAATTGTCAGAGTTTGGCACCGTATTTCTATTAAGTAATAATAGTCTATTATGTATGGTGCATCGTGTGGTTAGAGTTCTAAAGTGAGCAGCATCCCCGTCGCTTCCTCGTGTTATCTAGAGTCTTAGCCAGGTTGGGCAGACCACACGTGGTGCTTTCATCCGAGGAGTTCTAGGCGCGGACCGAGTGGACCTGTACATTGGATTACCTACCCGACGACTGCTGAGCCCTATGCGGCATGGAATATATATTTGCTTTGGTACTTTGATTTGTGGAGCGGATAATCGCCAACACCGGTGCGTGTTGGATCCACCCCGAAAGGAGTCAAGGTGAGACGGCGCTCAGACCAGACTGAGGTCGCCTCGCTTCTTCTTCATTGTGGAGCTACAGCTACAGCTACAGCTACAGCCTACAAGAGAGCCAAGGTGTATTCATCTGTGGATCAAGATTCTACTGCACTGTCTTCTGTACTTGAGGTCTCCCTAGACATCGTTGACCAGACGGGATACAGCCGACGGCTCTCCTACCCCCCCTACCGGCTTACAACCGGGAGGACCCCTACAGTATATCCAGCTATAATCATTAAGTGTGCCATCGTTATAATTCCCTAAGAGCCAGGTTGTATACTTGCTTCTTGCGTAACCAGAGATTGGACATTCAGTGTTGATTTGCCTACGAGTACTCATTTGCCTTACAAGTGCATTCAAATCATAAATGTAATAGTAACTATTATATGTACCTTTTGCTATATATTAAATATTTGATTATTACCTTTGTGTGGACCCGATTTCATTGTGGGAAAGTGTTCATCATATTTAGATATCGTGTACTGTATGGCCAGTAGTTAAAGTACATAAAGCGGTAGTGGTTTAATGATACCAATCAATACAGTCAGGGAATTGTACCCCTCAGTTACAATTGGTCCTTCGAGCCGGAGGGTAATTAGTGTAATATTAATATAGTGGTATTAATATTGAAATGGCCTATGATGAACACTCCACGAAACGGTCCTCCTAAAGTAGAACGCCCGCAGTGTAGACGACAGCCACCTCAGTACTTAGAGGATTACGCTGCCAGTATACTACCTAGCCTCCTACAAACGGTAAACGCGGTAAAAGTAGAAAGTAAAATTATGTCCGACCCTATCAACCAGGATACCCCGACCACAGAGGCCCTAGTGGGTTCTAATGTAACTGACCAAGCTCACGGTGGGGACCAGGAGGGAACTGACACGACTTTACCCCCCGCCAAGACCGAAGAAGTAGTCCCCCAAGAGCTCCGGGAGGAAGACAACCCTCCAGAGATGGAACTCTGCACGGAACAAGAGGAGGAGAGCGTCGAGGAGATAGAGCTCCAGGACTCCCCGCAGGGGAACGCATCCCCAACGGGTACTGCCAGGAGCGGCTCACCTCAACAAGCGTCTTCCCCCAGCGAGGCGGAGAGGATGCTGTCACAGGCGTTCCTCGCCACCCTGGCAGCCTCTACCGAACGCGATCGACTTCAGGGTGAACGCGATCGACTCCAAGCACAGCAACGGAGCGAAGAAGAGCACATACGTCTGGAGCTGAGACGCCTTCAGACGGAAGAGAATATGGCAAGAGACCGGGCCGACACCCAGCGTGCCGCTGCCGGTGCCCAAAGAGAAGCAGATCTCACCAAGCGCGAAGCCGAGCGCGACAGACTACAAGCCGAGCGCGACAGACTACAAGCGCAGCTAATGGAGCAGCTGATCACCAGGGCAACACCCCCTCCCTCCACAAGGGGTTCCAGGGCCTCGTCAAGACACGGGTCAAGGGCACCCTCCCCTAACCGATTATGCGACCCTGAGCCCGACCACCAGAGAGAGCCTACACCCCCCTCCGAACTCCTTCCCCGACCGGTCCAAGTGAGACCCAGCTACAAGGAAGGAACGGCGGACACCGCGGAGAGGCTAAATAGACGACTACAGGATCTAGAAGACCTGACAGAGGAAGAAGAGGGAGAAGAGGAGAGTCAAGCCCGACAGCAGCACATTACTCCACAGGACCAGGAGGTCCAGTACAGCCCAGGCTATACCCCCGCGGCTCTGCGCTACAGACCCCCGACTCGATTCACGGGTGAGCATGACGCACGACCAGTCCCGAGGAATAGCACCTGGACCAGCGGGCCATGGTACCCTGCCAGTACCAGCCCACCGAGAGGCGTAAGAGGAGACTCGCCCAGGAGGCCTCTCTTCCAACGCTCACCGATGTGCCAGCCATCCACGGCGTCATACATTGGCACACCGACGTTTCCAGACTTCACCCATGAGAACCGAGCACAGTACACGGAGCTACGGATGTGCTTAGAGACAATGATGGTGGATGTAGCTGATGAACGCCACAAGTATGCGATCCTATTGAAGCAGCTGAAAGTGCCCAGAGCGCACAACATAGCGCTGGCCTATGCCACCTCTACCACCCCATACACAGCGGCTCTAGCAGCACTAGACCAAAGATATGGACGTATATGGGATTACGTAATACAAGAGATAAGGCATATTGACCGCCTACCCCCAGCAACAGACAATCGCTCACTAGACGACCTGTCTATCAAAGTACAATCCCTGGTAGGGATGCTGGGGACGCAACGAGAAAAGGGTATGCACGAACTATACGCAAACTCGAACGTCAAGAGGATTTTAGAGAAGCTGCCGCCCGCCCGACAGGAGCGCTTCAGGCGGCAAAGAGACCACCGTGATCCTAACGGTCCCGAACCATCCCTCCTAGACCTAGCCAACTTCCTGGCGAGAGAAGTCAGCAGCCTACGGCTGGATACGTTCGTGCGGAGCACACCCAGCTCCAGAGAGGGACCTAGGAGAGCAAACGATGGCCGAAGATCGGTGACTGTCATGCACCAATCAGAATCAGTACCGAGCAGCAAGAACCACAGTACCCCCTCGATGAAAGAGAAGTGGAAGATGGTGTGCCCGTACTGCGAGAAGGAACACTGGTTGTCACAATGTGACCAGTTCAAGAAGATGACCGCTGAAGAAGTGAGTCACTGGATAAAGTCCAACAGGCGCTGTTACCGATGTGCGCGCAGTCACATGGCAGCCGAGTGCCGCCTCAAGAAGAGGTGTAGTCGGTGTGACGGAGCCCACCTAGATGTCCTACACGACAGTAACAGAAGAAAGCCTGCACCATCCAGCAGCACAAAGGCAAGCGTTATGTACATTGACCCCGCTAGCAGCAGCGGCGCCCAGGTGCTCTTAAAGGTGGTCCGCGTAACACTGAGTTACCAAGATAAGGTCATGGACACTTACGCTGTCCTTGATGACGGGTCAGAGAAGACCCTTCTCCTCGCGTCCGCTGCGGCCCAGCTGGGGCTGCGGGGGAGCGAGAACCAAATGACGATTCGGACAATAAGAAGAGATCTAAAGACGATAAAGGGCGCGAATGTATCCTTCACTATCGCAGCCAGCGGGCAGCCCGAGAGACGGTATAGGATAACTAATGCTTTCACCAGCCAAGAAATAGGACTATCGCAGTACACCTACCCCATCGCCAAGCTGATGGATAAATATGTGCATCTGCGTCAACTCCCTATCCCGCTCATAGACGGTGCCACCCCGACCCTGCTGATAGGCTCCGACCATGCAGACCTCATAGTCCCGATAGACCGGGTCCATACAGGACCCAGAGGTTGCCCTGCAGCAGTCGAGACCCGCCTAGGATGGACATTACAAGGCCCCCTCGCCAAGTCTCTTAACCGAACAGCAGCCACTAGCTGCCTCCACTCCAGAGCGACAGAAGGAGACACCACACTCCTGCAGCATGTCGAGAGGCTATGGACACTAGAGACAATGCCCTTTAAGAACGAAAAGAAAGACATTCGTTCTAAGGAAGATATCTACGCTATAGCCCTCCTCGAGCACGGGACAAAGAGAGTCAACGTCAACGGAGTGATGAGATACGCAACTCCACTCCTGAGGCGAGAGGGAATGCCCACCTTTCACGCCACAAAAGAGGCGACGGAGCGGTATCTATTGAACACAGAGCGGCGCCTAGCCAAAGACCCCGCTCAAGAAGCTGTGTACCGCGCTGAGATTAACAAACTAATCACAGCGGGACACATAAAGAAAATTGACATTAAAGAGGCCGATCAGACGACCGAATCATGGTACGTGCCGCACCACAAGGTCCACCACAACGGCAAGGATCGCATTGTGTTTAACTGCAGCTACCAGATCGGATCACAAAATCTGAATAAAGAACTCTTGGCCGGCCCAACACTCGGCCCCTCCCTACTAGGCGTGCTACTACGCTTCCGCCAGGACAAGGTGGCTATCAGCGGCGACATCAAAGGGATGTTCCTGCAGGTGAGACTAGTGGAGGAGGACAAGCCCCTGCTGCGGTTCCTATGGAGAGAGAGGATTGGAGATGAGCACCCAGCCATCTATCAATGGGAAGTCCTCCCTTTCGGAACCACATGCAGCCCATGCTGTGCTACGTTTGCACTACAAAAACACGTCGCAGAGGACCCAGCAGCAGAAGAAGAGGTCCAACAAAGTGTGACAAATAGTTTCTACGTGGACAACTGTTTACAAAGCGTCTGGACGCCAGAAGAAGCCGAGGCTCTCCTACTCAAGCTCCGCGCCTCCCTGATCAAAGGCGGCTTTGATCTCAGGCAGTGGGCCAGCAGCGACCCGCAAGTACTGCGCAGCCTCTCCCCCGAGGACAAGGCAGCGAGCAGCGACACCTGGATGCCGACCATCCCAGGAGAAGCCCAAGAAATGACACTAGGACTAGTCTGGCGCTTCAAAACAGACTCGCTCCATTATAGACACAAACCCCTGACCAAGGAGCAGGGAAGGTCGACGGCAATACCGACCACCAGACGGAGTGTATACAGAACACTCGCCAGACAATATGACCCGTTGGGATGTATTCTACCTTACACTACCAGGGCAAAGATGATTGTAAGAGCGCTATGGGACAAGGACCAGGGCTGGGACGATCCCATACCCGAACACCTTGCATCCACATGGAGAGAGTGGGAGACAGAACTCCGCTCACTCCCAGGTGTTAATATACGCCGCAGCTACTTCCCACCCACAGTGAGGCCAGAGACATGCAAGATCGACCTGCACGTATTCAGCGACGCCTCCGAAGTAGCCTACGGTTCGGTAGCCTACTTGCGTGCCCGAGAGGAGGGAGGAGAAATACATACTGCTTTCATCCTGGCTCGCTCAAGAATAGCCCCACGAAAGCAACAATCTATCCCGCGTCTAGAGCTCTGCGCAGCCCTAGCTGGAGCGCAGCTCGCCACGTTAATCCAACGTGAACTCACCATCCCGGTGCAAAGAACAATCTTGTGGTCAGACTCCACGACCGTACTCACATGGATCCGGTCTGATTCGTGCAGATACAAGGTCTTCGTGGGAGTCAGAGTCACCGAGATTCAAGCGTTAACAGAAGTAGCGAGCTGGAGGTATGTGGACACCAAACACAACCCAGCTGACGTCATCACCCGGGGAATGTCCCTGGATGACCTCACCCGTCACAACCTCTACAGTGACGGACCAGAGTTTCTCAAGCTCCCCGAAGAAGAGTGGCCTACACCCACCCCACGGGAGGCGAGTAAAGAGGAGGCAGAGAACAAGAAACCTATGTTCTGTGGGTTGACACACACACTCGTCCCCACAGACCCCGATCTAGACGATTGCCTCACCCTACAGAGTGCGCAGCTAAAGACATTTCTGTGGCACCACCCAGAGGTTCAGCCCACAACTGACATTTCAGCAGCTGACTACGAAGAAGCAGAACTTCTTCTACTACAACGAGCCCAGAGAGACTCGTTCCCCGATGAGCTAGCCTGTCTACAGGGAGCAAAGCCCGTCCCATCAGACAGCAGACTGCTCCACCTAGCCCCCGAGAGCGACGCCCATAATCTCATCAGAGTGGGTGGTCGTCTGCGGAGAGCTTGAGACTTACCGGATGACGTCAAGTACCCGATAGTCTTGAACAGCCGACACAAGGTCACAGAGCTGATCATAAAGAAATACGACGAGGATGTGCACCACGCAGGGGCAGAGAGAGTCTTCGCGGAGATCAGACGTCGTTATTGGATACTGCAAGGGAGAGAAGCAGTGCGGCGCTTCCAGCGAACCTGTCTAGACTGTCGTAAGTGGCGAGCCCAGCCCAGTATACCCCGGATGGCTGACCTACCTCCCTGTCGCCTCCGACTCGGCGACAAGCCTTTTCACTCCCCCGGTATGGACTGTTTCGGCCCGCTGTATATAAAGAAAGGAAGAGGAACCGAGAAGCGGTGGGGTATTGTATTCAAATGCATGACCACCAGAGCGATACATATCGAACTCCTTCCAACCATGAGCACAGACTCATTCCTTATGGCCTTCCGAAGATTCACATCACGGAAAGGAAAACCGTCTACATTATTGTCTGATCACGGGACAAACTTCAAAGGCGGAGAAAGAGAGCTGAGAGAGAGCTTCCAAGCTATGGGCCCAGAACTTAAGACCCACCTCGCTCCATCCCAGATTGACTTCCAGTTTAATCCCCCGAACGCACCTCACTTCGGTGGAACCTGGGAACGAGAAGTACGTTCCATAAAGACAGCCCTGTACGCCGTGCTTGGGGCCCAGACCGTGGCGGAAGAAGTCCTAATGACAGTCCTCACGGAGATCGAGGGAGTATTGAACTCAAAGCCCCTCGGTTACGTCTCAAGTGATGTAGCAGATGTCGACCCAGTCACCCCCAACACACTCTTGATGGGGCGGCTGGACCCCGCGCTACCCCAGACAATGTACAGGCCTGAAGAAGCGAACGGCCGAAGAATGTGGAGGTACAGTCAAGTACTGGCTGACAAGTTTTGGAACAGCTTCCTACTCCACTACCTACCGTCTCTACAGACCCGCCAGAAGTGGGTAAAAGAGAGAGACAACTTGACAGAAGGAACAGTCGTCATGATTATCGACCAGTCACTACCCCGAGCTATGTGGCCGGCTGGCCGCGTAAGCAAAGTGATCACCGGTGCCGATGGAAAGGTCCGAGCAGCTGAAGTGCTCGTCCAAGGGCGGACCTACACCCGACCCGTGGCGAGGCTAATAGAACTGCCAAGGCTCCCCGATACTATCGATGACGACCATGACCCTATGACTTTGTGAGTTGACTGACCCTCACAGCGGACATTGAGTAGTGGACAGTGCGGTTAATCTGTCTCTGCTTAGCTAATTAGGTGGGACTAATTAGGGGGCGGCTGTTGTGAAGGATCAGATTAAACTGAATATATATATTTATTTATGGATATATATTGAATAGTATTTGTATATCGTTTGATATCCCTTGTATATTCCTTGTACATATACACGGAATATCCCTTTAGTCTACTATAGCCCATAATAGTTCATTCTCTTATTGGACAAGGACCTGGCGCCAGGAGACAAGCCCCTTGGAGCCAAGTTCAATGGTACCGACGAAACATGTCCCTACTAGCCCCGGCTCTGCGCAGGAATACGGCTACCGAAAAGAGAGTGGCACTATTTGTTCACTGTGCATATAAATATGGCGCAAGTAAATGTAGAAGTCCTCTTATCCCTTAGTCTTTTACCCTTCTACCCAACTAAGTAACAGAACGTGAAGCCTCACCCCACGATACCGCGTGCGGTGTAGTATGGCCTGTTTGGCCTTAGAATAGCATCGAGACCTCGTGCGAATTGATAGCTGAATTGTCAGAGTTTGGCACCGTATTTCTATTAAGTAATAATAGTCTATTATGTATGGTGCATCGTGCGGTTAGAGTTCTAAAGTGAGCAGCATCCCCGTCGCTTCCTCGTGTTATCTAGAGTCTTAGCCAGGTTGGGCAGACCACACGTGGTGCTTTCATCCGAGGAGTTCTAGGCGAGGACCGAGTGGACCTGTACATTGGATTACCTACCCGACGACTGCTGAGCCCTATGCGGCATGGAATATATATTTGCTTTGGTACTTTGATTTGTGGAGCGGATAATCGCCAACACCGGTGCGTGTTGGATCCACCCCGAAAGGAGTCAAGGTGAGACGGCGCTCAGACCAGACTGAGGTCGCCTCGCTTCTTCTTCATTGTGGAGCTACAGCTACAGCTACAGCTACAGCCTACAAGAGAGCCAAGGTGTATTCATCTGTGGATCAAGATTCTACTGCACTGTCTTCTGTACTTGAGGTCTCCCTAGACATCGTTGACCAGACGGGATACAGCCGACGGCTCTCCTACCCCCCCTACCGGCTTACAACCGGGAGGACCCCTACAGTATATCCAGCTATAACCATTAAGTGTGCCATCGTTATAATTCCCTAAGAGCCAGGTTGTATACTTGCTTCCTGCGTAACCAGAGATTGGACATTCAGTGTTGATTTGCCTACGAGTACTCATTTGCCTTACAAGTGCATTCAAATCATAAATGTAATAGTAACTATTATATGTACCTTTTGCTATATATTAAATATTTGATTATTACCTTTGTGTGGACCCGATTTCATTGTGGGAAAGTGTTCATCATATTTAGATATCGTGTACTGTATGGCCAGTAGTTAAAGTACATAAAGCGGTAGTGGTTTAATGATACCATACTTATCAATACAGTCAGGGAATTGTACCCCTCAGTTACAGTTGCCGTTCACGAGAATTCTTGTTGCTGTGGCCCAGCGGTTGAGTGCCAGAAATTTCGTTATTTCTTTTATTCGCTATTTCCTTTCATAATTCATCCTGCTATGCTGTAGGACTGTGTGGCATTCTGTCTGAGACCGCAACGGTCCGATACCGCAGCCTAACGCCTTCCGGCCGATATTGCACTCCATTTGAAACGATGTGGTTTGTTTTCTCGGCCGAGCTGCGGCGTGCCGTTCATGTGCAATGCTGGATAACGTTGGACACAGGATCGCTGTGGATATTTGGAATGGCGATCAGATAATTGGATTATTCTTTTTGCAGTACATCAGAGACAAGGTAAGGACTATATGTTATCAATCTTGCGTTGATCCGATATTTCTTTCCCCGCGATCACAGCGTGTCTGTAATGTACTGTGTAATGTATGCCGTTGGTGGCGCTCGAAGCATAGACAAACGATCTCCCCCCGCACCCTTTCGTGCATGCATGATGAAACATAATACCGATAATCTAGCGTTGATTTCAGATTGATTCAATAATCAGGCGGGAAATGGCACGATTTATAATGAAATGCAGTAAGGCGCCGTTTGCCGGAGTTTCCTGGGATTACACAGGATCACTCTAAAACTATACTCATATTCACCACGGTATAAAACAGAAATGTATGGATGAAAAAAGTATCTGTTTTTTGCATGTTGACCGGAAGAAACTCACTGACAATCGACGTTGTTATTAGATCCATAGCTATAATATTTAATATAGTTTTAGCACTACAAACACCAGCATCTAGCCCCATTGCATTACAGCGCTGGCACAAACGGCCATATGCCCACAGCGACCTCTGGTGTCCAATGTGTTAATGGACTGTGATGTTTTATATATATATTTTCCTATATATATAGGAAAAATATATATTTTTATATATATATATATATATAAGTTCCTAACTTTTTCGTTCCCCTATTATTTCATGCACACTTTATTCATTGTTTTAAATGATTATTTTCTTTTAAGTTATTTTGTGCATCACTTGGTTTGTTTTGAATTTGATGCAAATTTGCAATGCATGAGAGTCATCCTTTTGTGTTAAATGGCTGCTTAAACAAAAATAAACAGGGATGAATAGTTCAAGTGTAAAGTTCAACACACTACTGTGTTAGTAATCATTACTATGTAATGTTACAAATTGGTATGCCCATCTGTTATTCTGTTGTTGGGCTTTTTAAATGTTTTTTATGATTTCAGCATTTTGTTTTACAATGCAGTTTGCACATCTTAGTTACTCATTGTGGCAATAAATAAACATGCATTCTTTGCATAAAGCAAGCATTTGTCGACTCTCATGTTGATAAGAGTATTAAAACTTGAAAAAGATCCGTTTAAGGTAGATTTAGAACAGATAATAAATATGCAATTAATTTGCGATTAATCACGATGGACAACTATGGACAATCATGCGATTAATCAGATTAAATATTTTAATAGATTGACAGCCTTAACTTAAATATAATATAATAGTAGAATAGAATAGAATAGACAGCATGAAGTAGCGGTACTTAGTAAAGCAGAATAAAAACCTCCAGGACACCAAGATATGGTGGAAATTAGAATAGAATATTTTCAACAAAAGCTAGGAAGATTGTGTTTTGACGAAGAAAAAATATTCTGTCTGCATCATTACTGTAATAATAACTTCCAAGACACAGGAAAACGAAAGAGGGAAAAACACATTGGCCAATGTTAGGATGGGAAAACAAGGTCGAATCTGTTCAAATTAAAATCACACAAAATGGAAACTCACTTAAAGTGAGGGAACGCTGGCAGCTGTGTGTGAGTTATTCAGCCTTTTATGAAGAATGCTAGAGTTCTGCAAGTATTATGCGGCAGCCATTGCATAATAATTGCATTTCTACAATCCTGTCACAGTCAATTTATTCCCTCGCATTCGTTATTTGGCTGCTGGCAATGTGAGTGACAAATTAATTTCAACGTAGTCGCCTGTTGGACGTACCGCACGCCGCTCTGGATACGAAGGTCTGTTAAATGAATAAATGTAAAAAAAAATGAATACATAAATAAAAATCCATCTCCCTGATTTACCACTGGCTTATTAAAGGGAGAGTGGTGATGGTGATGATCGGTAGAGTCACTCCGTGATGTTCCAGCTCTGTCCAGTTCGCCACAATCTAATGCAAAGTCAATGGGGTCGAGCTCCCGTCAGCTCGTACAGAGGGAGCTTGACCCCATTGACTTTGAATTAGTTTAGTGAGAGGAACAGCATGGATTGTGTAGAGAAAGGACCGTACCAATTCTTAACACTCACTTTAGACACTTTAAACACTTTAACACTACATCATATTTATCTATTTATTAAAGACATTTGCACTACATCCATAGCTCATTTTGCAAGTTTTTGTACCTAATTGTCTGCATTTTTACTTCATTGTACTTTCGTTGTACTTAAATTGGACCGGTCACAGTGGACAGACCAGATGTGTTGTTTTGCGTGTTTATAGCACAAGTGCTAGTTTTCAACACTAGTCCATTGAGGCTTTTCAAAAAGATAGAATAAAATGAACAGTAATATTTAGGGATGCTCGATATTGGCTTTTTTACCGATACCGATATTCCGATATTGTCCAACTCTTAATTTCCGATACCGATATCAACCGATATCAACCGATACCGATATATGCAGGGTTTCCCCCCCCCCAAAAAACTGAATAATTTCAGGTAACTAATAATTTCACTGGATATATATATAACAAATATTGTTATTGTTTTTTTTTACCGATACCGATATTTTCCGATATCACATTTTACTGCCGATATCGGCCGATAATATCGGTCGGCCGATAATATCGGACATCCCTAGTAATATTGTATATTTGTATAGTGGGACTTATTCCTTTTTTACTTACTTTTTTTTTACTGTATGAAGCACATTCTCAGGGGCTCATACAGAACCAAGCGTTTCACTGTAATGTACAAAGCAAACATGTAACTTGACAACCTGGCTGGCCAGTGTAGGAAACAGAGCTATGGTGTTCCAAAAAGTACAACTACTGGGTAGTCGACTACAGTGAATCAGGAGGTCGTCTGGTAACCGGAAGGTTCACGGTTTGATTCCGGCTCCTATACCCGGCAGCGTGTCGAAGTGTCCTTGAGCAAGACGCTTAAACCTCTAACTGCTCCCGATGAGCAGGTCGGCACCTTGCATTGGTCGCCTCCGCCTGTCCGTGTGTGGGTGAACGGGTGAACGGGTGAACGGGTGAACGGGTGAACGGGTGAATGGGTGAACGGGTGAACGGGTGAACGGGTGAATGGGTGAACGGTGAACGGGTGAATGGGTGAATGGGTGAACGGGTGAACGGGTGAACGGGTGAACGGGTGAACGGATGAACGGGTGAATGGGTGAATGGGTGAATGGGTGAACGGGTCAATGGGTGAACGGGTGAACGGGTGAACGGGTGAACGGATGAACGGGTGAACGGGTGAACGGGTGAACGGGTGAACGGATGAACGGATGAACGGATGAACGGGTGAACGGATGAACGGGTGAATGGGTGAACGGGTGAACGGGTGAATGGGTGAATGGGTGAACGGGTGAATGGGTGAACGGGTGAACGGGTGAACGGATGAACGGGTGAACGGGTGAACGGGTGAACGGATGAACGGGTGAACGGGTGAACGGGTGAACGGGTCAATGGGTGAACGGGTGAACGGGTGAACGGGTGAACGGGTGAACGGGTGAACGGATGAACGGATGAACGGGTGAACGGGTGAATGGGTGAATGGGTGAACGGGTCAACGGGTCAACGGGTGAATGGGTGAACGGGTGAACGGGTGAACGGGTCAATGGGTGAACGGATGAACGGGTGAACGGGTGAATGGGTGAACGGGTGAACGGGTGAACGGGTGAATGGGTGAATGGGTGAACGGGTCAATGGGTGAACGGGTCAATGGGTGAACGGGTGAACGGGTGAACGGATGAACGGGTGAACGGATGAACGGGTGAACGGGTGAATGGGTGAATGGGTGAACGGATGAACGGGTGAACGAGTGAACGGGTGAACGGGTGAACGGGTGAACGGGTGAACGGGTGAACGGGTGAATGGGTGAACGGGTGAACGGGTGAACGGATGAACGGGTGAACGGGTGAACGGGTGAATGGGTGAACGGGTGAACGGGTGAACGGGTGAACGGGTGAACGGATGAACGGGTGAACGGGTGAACGGGTGAACGGGTGAACGGGTGAACGGGTGAACGGATGAACGGATGAACGGGTGAACGGGTGAATGGGTGAATGGGTGAACGGGTCAACGGGTCAACGGGTGAATGGGTGAACGGGTGAACGGGTGAACGGGTCAATGGGTGAACGGATGAACGGGTGAACGGGTGAATGGGTGAACGGGTGAACGGGTGAACGGGTGAATGGGTGAATGGGTGAACGGGTCAATGGGTGAACGGGTCAATGGGTGAACGGGTGAACGGGTGAACGGATGAACGGGTGAACGGATGAACGGGTGAACGGGTGAATGGGTGAATGGGTGAACGGATGAACGGGTGAACGAGTGAACGGGTGAACGGGTGAACGGGTGAACGGGTGAACGGGTGAACGGGTGAATGGGTGAACGGGTGAACGGGTGAACGGATGAACGGGTGAACGGGTGAACGGGTGAATGGGTGAACGGGTGAACGGGTGAACGGGTGAACGGGTGAACGGATGAACGGGTGAATGGGTGAACGGGTGAACGAGTGAACGGGTGAACGGGTGAACGGGTGAACGGGTGAATGGGTGAACGGATGAACGGATGAACGGATGAACGGGTGAATGGGTGAATGGGTGAACGGATGAACGGGTGAACGGGTGAACGGGTGAACGGATGAACGGGTGAACGGATGAACGGGTGAACGGGTGAACGGGTGAACGGATGAACGGGTGAATGGGTGAACGGGTGAACGGGTCAATGGGTGAACGGATGAACAGGGGTGAACGGGTGAATGGGTGAACGGATGAACGGGTGAACTGGTGAACGGGTGAACGGATGAACGGGTGAACGGATGAACGGGTGAACGGGTGAATGGGTGAACGGATGAACGGGTGAATGGGTGAACGGGTGAACGGGTCAATGGGTGAACGGATGAACGGGTGAACGGGTGAATGGGTGAACGTGAGGCATAAATTGCAAAGCTCTTTCATCCAAAGCGCTTTTGTATATGAATGCAATCCATTCACCATAACTATTCCGTAAAGGTGCTTTACTATAAGTGGTGTTTTTTTTGTTTGTTAAAATAAGTGGTCTACATGTTAATATAATAGCTCCACGCTCCGACAGACATCAGGAGAGAGAACACCACACTGCAAAAATAGTCTGGCAAAGAAATAAGAAATAAAGACTAGTTTTTAGCAAATGTGTCCTTGAAACAAAATAAACCAGTGCAGTAAGCAAAAGAGGGAACGGGATACCAGAACATTTATTTTGTGTTTACTGCAGAGTGGAGCGACCAGGAGACCCATGTTACTGACCAGACAGGCTGTTGGAATGTAGAGCTTACTTAAAACATATAAAAAAAAAAAAAAAAAAAAACACACCTTTAAAGGAACACGCCAACTTTTTGGGAAATTAGCTTATTTGCCATTTACCCTGGAGTTAAACAAGCAGATAGGCCTACATACCCTTTTCCTCTCTGTGCATGTATTAGGCTGAGGGAACAGCCGCACCGTTACCCTAGCTTAGCACCATTCACTGGAAGTAGGTGTGCCAGTGTAGCCTAGTTCCCAACAGTCACGAAATACACTCCAAATACAACTGCAAAACTTTCCTGTAAACAAGCTGTGACCAGTGTATTTACCACGTGGAGAAATAAAAAAAATAAAACATTTGACATATATACTCGGAATTTTTTTTTTGCCGAACCACTGCTGCCTGGGCGCAGTGATTTCATCACCTCAAAAGGCCAGTTTTTTCTTTGTATGTATCTGCTTTTCTAACTCCAGGGTAGATAATGTTGCAGTGTTCCTTTAATGTTCCTATGATGTATTTTTCTTTTATTTCTATGACTCGTAGAAGTACACATTGTGGGCGGTTAGGTGGTCGAGCGGAGATTGCGCTCGTCACCAGCCCCGGAGCTGTGAGCTTGATTCGCCTGTTCGAATCCAGCTCACAGCTCCGGGGTTGTCACCAGCTTGGCTGGCCGTCTGCACTGATACAATTGGCTGTATCAGAGGGTGGGAGAAGCTGGCGGGGTGGGTCCGGGTCGTTGTAAACAGCGACTCCTACAGTTCGGTCGGGGCGCCTGCTAAGCGCGGATTGGACGTGAGGGGGATAGTGTGGTCCTCCCACACGCTACGCCCTCTCAATGAGAATCCGCGCTGCCAGGTGAAAAGAAGCGGTGATTGGCTGGACGTGTGTCGGAGGAAGCACGTGGTAGCCTCCACTCTCCCAAATGATCTGACTGTGGGGGGTAAAGCGCAGCGACCAGGAAGGGACTGGGAATTGGCATACGACTAACATTGGGATGGGAGAAAAATCGGAGGAAAATGGAGGGGGAAAAAGACCAAAAAAAAAAAAAAAAAGTACACATTGTTCCCACGGCCTGTAGAGGATGAGCTGAGGTGTGTTTATAACAATAACATTCCCCACTGATGTCACGCCGCTTCATCTCCAACAGAACGAGATCATTCATAATCTCAACAAATCCACTCCAGCAAGACATAGGGCCACGAGAATGATGAAACTATTATAGCAGTTTCTTTCATTTAAATGTGAGATGTGGAGGGAGGGAGGGAGGGAGGGAGGGAGGGAGGGAGGGAGGGAGGGAGGGAGGGAGGGAGGGAGGGGAGGGAACGCATTAATGCATTTACTGTACTCAGGCACGAGTGTTTGATGTAAGATTGGATGAATGCAAATCAGGAATGTCATTTGAAAAAGCGCACAATGGAGGCAAATGGATTAACATAGTTCTGAGAGAAAATCAGCGTTTTCACATTTGCAAGGTTGTGGAAAAAGGTGGGGAAACATTTTCACCTGACGTCTGAAATTAAATCATGTTTTGGGTGATCTTCAAAAGTGATGATGTCTCTGTGTGTGTGCGTGTGTGCGTGTGTGTGTGTGTGTGTGTGTGTGTGTGTGTGTGTGTGTGTGTGTGTGTGTGTGTGTGTGTGTGTGCGTGTGCGTGTGCGTGTGTGTGTGTGTGTGTGCGTGCGTGCGTGCGTGTGTGTGTGTGTGTGTGTGCGTGCTGCTGACAAATGACAAAAGCATAAAGTTGTTAAGGAATCAGGAATCTCTGCGTTACAAACTAGATATTTCCCCGCTGACTACTGCAGCGCTCGACTGGCGGGCCGATGTTTCCAAAACCACGTTGGATTTGAACCCTGATTTTCAGGACTCGTGACTCGACTTGGACTCGAGCATTGAGTGCATTCGGACTCGGAAGGTATAGAGACAAGGACTCAAACTTGATAAATACAGTTATTATTATTTATTTTTTGTAATAGGCCCTAATCATTTGGCATACCATATTGATGGCTATATTAATACTGTAACAATGACATTATTTAATTTCATGCCAGGGCAGACACGTGTGTTCCACCTACATGCGGATTCACGTCAATACCCTCATGTTCAGTAGTTAAGATGCCTGAAGAGACGCCCCGAATCGTGCGCTTTGTCATTTTATGTTTAATGTAGGGCTGTCCCCGACTAAGGATTTGGATGGTCGACTAGGATTGGCCAAAATTTGCCGTTAGTCGACTATTGGTCGGAAAAAAAATATATAATATTTTTAAACATTTTTTTTTATTTTTTATTTTTTTTATTTGTTATCATTCCATTTGGGCTGTGGGGGGTGCTTAATGTCTGAAGGAGTCGACTGAAGGGTTCTTGTCCTCTGCAAAAGCATGCAATTGGTCCACTGATGGATACATCTTGATATTTGTCTAGTTTAGTGTGTTCATTAGATGGGTGGAATCCTCTTTCAGTGCCTCTGTGCCTGTTTTCTTAGGCAGTTAGCCTCTGGTATGAGTGCCATTAGCGTTCGCCACGCTTCTAGGCCTCTTTTCTTTTGGAAAGAATGAAAAAAAATATATATTAATACTAATTTTTTTTATTTTTTTTTATATATATTATATTCGACTAAGAGGTTGGCCAGTTGACTACGGCTCCTTTCGACCGATTAGTCGACTAATCGATTAATAGGGGTCAGCCCTAGTTTAATGTAGACCTTTTTTTATTTGTATGTCAGCTCTGACTGCCAGTGTGGAGTGGACTCCACCTTGATGACTCTGACTCGGACTAGGGTAATGGGGGCTCGACTCAGACTCGACTCGGACTCGACTCGGTTTTCTTTGGTGATTTGGACTTGGACTCGGACTCGAACACTGGGGACTCGAGACTCGACTTGGACTCGGACTAGGGTAATGGGGACTCGACTCGGACTCGACTCAGGCTCTTCTTTGGTGACTCGGACTTGGACTCGGACTCGAACACCGGGGACTCGAGACTCGACTCGGATTGGGACTAGGGTAATGGGCTCGACTCGGGCTCTTCTTTGGTGACTCGGAATTTAGTGACTCGACTACGACACTGGAAACTAAATATGCTGAGGAATCTGTAGATCAGCCATGTCATGCTAGTTCACTGGGAAAGTAACACAGCGCGTTCCTAATCTCAGCGAATCCGAGTCGTATTAGTACTAATTATTGCTTTTACTTTTGGTTAGGGATGCTCGATATTGGCTTTTTTACCGATACCGATATACCGATATTGTCCAACTCTTAATTTCCGATACCGATATCAACCGATATCAACCGATACCGATATATGCAGGGTTTCCCCCCCCCAAAAAATGGAATAATTTCAGGTAATTAACATTACATATCTCTTGTTGTGGAATTACGTAATTAAACATTATGCATACTTTTGACAATAAATAAAATCAGAATTTGTTCTTACTTGCTTGCCTGGGTAAATAAAGGTTATAGAAATGTAAAACAAATAAAATAATAAAATAAAAAATTTGAAAACCGATAACGATATTTTCCGATATCACATTTTAATGCCGATATCGGCCGATAATATCGGACATCCCTACTTTTGGTACATGACATTTCAGTGTTGATGTTATGAGACATTGCTTGATATTAGTAACACAAATAAATCAGTAGCACAAGGGACATACTAATAATGACATAATGGTCAGGAAGATTATCCATGTGACCAATTATAACGTTTCATATTTCAGGCTTATCGGTCAATGTGATCCAGAAAGGGTCCCAAACTGGTGCCTTAATCTTGTTTCTGTTATTAATCCTGTTGGGCATAAACTCATATGAAGACTCCCAAGAAGCAACACTGAACGGCACAGGAAGTCCTGTGACAGTACAACTCTGGCATATCTCCTGGACTTTCTACATTTAGGTTGACACACCTATTACTGTACATTTTACTGTACATTTTTGGCTGTATATTTTAGAATGTATATACATATTTTAGAATGTGCGCAATCCATGTGGGCAAATGGGAAGTAGGGAGGAGATACATGTAAACAACAACATTCATTTTGGACCCGCCAAAATATTTTAAATGATAAATAATTTTTTATCATTAAATACATTTATTCCACACCTCTCTAAAGGCTATGTGGATGTATTATTATTATTATAATTTTTTTTATATAATTAAGACTATCAGTGCCACTGGTTAACATGGTAAAACATGGTTGAATGCCAGCACCCACTTCAATGATAGCGTTGTGAACGCATAATCTATGTCTTAAATTATGGCTGTGTGTCTAATCTGCCCGTCGCTTATCAATGACTTGTT
>NC_140170.1:185402281-185409455 GCF_963971535.1 Notolepis coatsorum
GGTCCGTATCAGCTTCCATTCATTTGTGCTAAGCTAGGCTAGCTTGCAGACGGATAGCCTTCTACTGAATGCACAGAGGAGAAGAAACTTGATATCTCTCTTCTTCTCTGACTCCGGGAAAGACTGTAAGCGCATTTCCCATAACATTGGCATAACGCCGCTCTTTCTCCTTGTCTAACCTTGAACCGAGGCCAACCGGGGGGAAACCTCTGCCCCTCTCTGATGTGTGTGTGTGTGTGTGTGTGTGTGTGTCGAGTCCCCAAAAAAAGGTCAAAACAGAACAGAAATAACATGTTTTACACATTTTATAAAAAAAAAATAAAGAAAACGTCTCTCTTACTCCCAGAACTCCACCACGGCGCTGGTGAGGTTGGCGGTGTTGGTCAGGCTGTAGTTGGTGTAGCAGCGGTCCGTGTTCCAGGCATTGCCGCACGATTGCCAAGGCAGCTCCTGTGGAAGAGAGGTGGTGGTGGTGAGGGGGGGGGGGGGGGTGGGGGGGGGGGGAATCACACACAGACAGCTCTCTTCACCGGGAGGCTTTTCGGCCGCTGCCAGGGCCTCGCTGTCAGCCAGCCAAGCCCAAGAGACCCACTCGGGAACATTGGGATTTCATGCTTACCCAAAAGGCCTGAATGGCTCATCGCCGAACGCGTTTATCAATAACCTCATGTAACGGCTCTAATTATGTGGGAAAGGAACTAATAAATGTTATACTCTGTTCAGGGGGGGGGGGGGGGGGGGGCTGTGTGCACTTATGTAAGTTGCTCCGGCGGCGAGGGGGGGGGGGGCTATGTGGCGTGAATGTTAAACGTGGTTTGACCGATGTAAATGAGAGGGAAAACAACGGAACCTATTGTAGGTGATGAGGGGGAAAGAAATACATATTTGAAGATAATTTAACACGTTTTTGGGGTTTTATGTGACGGTTGTTTTTAGGCGCCATCGAGATGAGGAAATCGACTGCTTGTTTGTGTTCTATTAAAATATTAACAAGATGCATTCAGCGGCATTTATACCCTGGATTGATTGACTCTGGGGGAGGACTGGAGAAGCAGTATTTGGAGAGTAATTCCAAAATATATCCATTTTGGAGAGCCTAATAGTATCTAATGTTTAAATAGTCAATATTTCCAAATTAGAGATAAAGAGAGAACAGTTGCAACCTCGAATGATCATGTTGTCAGGCAAGGACTCAACAAAGCAAATAACCATAATGACTTTTGATCACATCCGTCATATACCATAAATACTTTTGATCACATCAGTCATATACCATAATGGCTTTTTATCACATCAGCCATATACCATAATGGCTTTTTATCACATCAGTCATATACCATAATGACTTTTTATCACATCAGTCATATACCATAATGGCTTTTTATCACATCAGTCATATACCATAATGGGTTTTTATCACATCAGTCATATGCCATAATGACTTTTTATCACGTCAGTCATAGGTTATACCATAATGGCTTTTTATCACATCAGTCATATGCCATAATGACTTTTGATCACATCAGTCATATACCATAATGGCTTTTTATCACATCAGTCATATGCCATAATGACTTTTTATCACATCAGTCATATGCCATAATGACTTTTTATCACATCAGTCATATGCCATAATGACTTTTTATCACATCAGTCATATACCATAATGACTTTTTATCACATCAGTCATATACCATAATGACTTTTTATGAAATCCATCATATACCATAATGACTTTTTATCAAATCCATCATATACCATAATGACTTTTTATCAAATCCATCATATACCATAATGACTTTTTATCAAATCATTCATATACCATAATGACTTTTTATCAAATCCATCATATACCATAATGACTTTTTATCAAATCCATCATATGCCATAATGACTTTTTATCAAATCCATCATATACCATAATGACTTTTTATCAAATCCATCATATGCCATAATGGCTTTTTATCAAATGCCAGTATCACATCAGAAATGATTACGTATGATTTTTTTTTACAGTGGACATTTTACATTTGCATAAATTATTACACTTGCTATTACAACTGTTATTAAGCATGCCATTATCCCTGTTATTATATGTGCTATTACACCTGTTATTATATGTGCTAGTATCCCTGTTATTATATGTGCTATTATCCCTGCTATTATATGTGCTATCATCCCTGTTATTATATGTGCTATCATCCCTGTTGTTATATGTGCTATTATCCCTGTTATTATATGTGCTATTATCCCTGTTATTATATGTGCTATTACACCTGTTATTACACCTATATCTTTAATGGGGAAGCAGCAGGCATGGGGTTTGAACCCTCCCTCTTTGCCTTGAAACTGTCCTTTTAGATGCTTTATTGATGCCTTTTTATTTATTTGTCTATATATTTTATTTTATGCTCTTCGATTTCAGTTCACCATCATCCCCACTATACAACTGGTGCAGGATGTCCATGAAAAAAAAGCGATCAAAAAAAAGACAGCCCTTTTGTCGCGTGGGCCCCTGACCCCTAACGTGCCTGTGAACTGTTGTAGGAAAGCTGCCAGGGAGGGAGCTATACTCACAGACGTGAAGGAGTTGTACAGATAGTAGAGAGAGGAAGCTATGCTCACAGACGTGAAGGAGTTGTACAGGTAGTAGAGAGAGGAAGCTATGCTCACAGACGTGAAGGAGTTGTACAGGTAGTAGAGAGAGGAGGCTATACTCACAGACGTGAAGGAGTTGTACAGATAGTAGACAGAGGAAGCTACGCTCACAGACATGAAGGAGTTGTACAGGTAGTAGACAGAGGAAGCTACGCTCACAGACGTGAAGGAGTTGTACAGGTAGTAGAGAGAGGAAGCTATGCTCACAGACGTGAAGGAGTTGTACAGGTAGTAGAGAGAGGAAGCTATGCTCACAGACGTGAAGGAGTTGTACAGGTAGTAGACAGAGGAAGCTACGCTCACAGACGTGAAGGAGTTGTACAGGTAGTAGAGAGAGGAAGCTATGCTCACAGACGTGAAGGAGTTGTACAGGTAGTAGAGAGAGGAAGCTACGCTCACAGACGTGAAGGAGTTGTACAGGTAGTAGAGAGAGGGAGCTATACTCACAGACGTGAAGGAGTTGTACAGGTAGTAGAGAGAGGATGCTATGCTCACAGACGTGAAGGAGTTGTACAGGTAGTAGAGAGAGGATGCTATGCTCACAGACGTGAAGGAGTTGTACAGGTAGTAGAGAGAGGAAGCTACGCTCACAGACATGAAGGAGTTGTACAGGTAGTAGAGAGAGGAAGCTATGCTCACAGACGTGAAGGAGTTGTACAGGTAGTAGAGAGGAAGCTATGCTCACAGACGTGAAGGAGTTGTACAGGTAGTAGAGAGAGGAGGCTATACTCACAGACGTGAAGGAGTTGTACAGGTAGTAGAGAGAGGAAGCTATGCTCACAGACGTGAAGGAGTTGTACAGGTAGTAAGAGAGAGGAAGCTATGCTCACAGACGTGAAGGAGTTGTACAGGTAGTAGAGAGAGGAGGCTATACTCACAGACGTGAAGGAGTTGTACAGGTAGTAGAGAGAGGAAGCTACGCTCACAGACGTGAAGGAGTTGTACAGGTAGTAGAGAGAGGAAGCTATACTCACAGATGTGAAGGAGTTGTACAGGTAGTAGAGAGAGGACGCTATACTCACAGACGTGAAGGAGTTGTACAGGTAGTAGAGAGAGGACGCTATACTCACAGACGTGAAGGAGTTGTACAGGTAGTAGATAGCCCAGGAGATAATCACAATGTAATAGATGTTCAACCAGAACGACAGCACGGCAGCAGCGATGCCCACACCTGCGACAGGAAGGTGATTGTTGGAGAATAAGATTCAAGATTCAAGAGGTTTATTTGTCACATACCTAACCAGGGCATACAGTGAAATGCAGGTGGTCATGGCCGCATCGATTGTGCAATAATACAATAATAAAATAAACGTAAAAAAAACAGGTAGTAAGAAGACATAAGATGGGCATGATAAAAATAGACATGCTAAATTCCTGAGAAGGCACTGGTTCCTATATGTACACTACTATCCAATATACAATTTTAACTCCGTCATTATGCTATACTTACTATATCTAAACTATACTATACAAGAACCACATCTGTTATTTCCTTAAAGTGACTTTTATATTCCTCATTCCTTTAATGTGACTTTTCCATTTTGTTTAAAGTGAAAACATTTTAAAGCGATTGCAGCATGTGTGTTGTGTGTGTGTGCGCGTGTGTGTGTGTGTGTGTGTGTGTGTGTGGTGTGTGTGTGTGTGTGTGTGTGTGTGTGTGTCTGTGTGTGTGTGTGTGTGTGTGTGTGTGTGTGTGTGTGTGTGTGTGTTGTGTGTGTGTGTGTGTGTGTGTGTGTGCTCATGTGTACTTGTGTGTGGAGAGTTCAGTGTTCAGTATTCTGAATTAGAATAAGGGCGTTAAAAAGATGGCGGCTTATCTATTATGTAGCTACATAAGAAAACATTTGAACCGGCGACGACGCCTAATAGACATTAGTAAAGAATGATATCTATGCTTATAATGAATATAATAATTATTATGTTTCTTGGAAAAAAACATTTCCCTGAGATTGCCTTAATAACACGGTGGTGTCGTGTTCGTGGTCAAATGAACCTATAAATAGAAACGCCATTCAAGCAAGCGTATAGAGCCTTTGTGCTGGAGGCCGGGGGGGGGGGGGGGGGGGGGTGGTCACGGTATATACATGGTGCATTTTTACCTTTGAACCATGGGGGCCAGCTTCCACACGCCAAGCCCGCCGATAGACGTGTACTGTCCCAGCGCCGTCTCCAGGAAGAACAGCGGCATCCCGGCGAATATGAGCGTCAAGAAGTAGGGAATCAGGAAGGCCCCTGTGGAGGAGAGGTGAGAGAGAGGTGAAAGGTTGCGTCAGTTAACAAATTTCACTGCCGCGCACAAAACAGCCGGTTAACCCATTCACTGCCGTCGTCGGTTGTGTGATAGTATAAAGGGTTAACCTTCTGTCGTGTGGCAGTGAAAGGGTTAAAGAGACGAAGCATTTTTTTTTGAAGCAGTAAACATCAATGATATATAAATAACCCTCGCTATGGGATTTGGGACGATGCGTTTCCCATAATTGCGCCCCGTGGCAGCGCTCAGTCGCTCAGGGCTGCGCCGCCGCGCGCGCGCGATTACGCACGGCAACGAGGGGGGGGGGGGGGGGGGGGGGAAGGCACTTGAATTTAAATGAGCGCTGGAGGCAAATTGCCTGGTTTGAAAAGGTCGAGATTTTTAACCTCCTTTTTGGTGTGTGTGTGTGTGTGTGCGTGTGTGTGTGTGTGTGTGTGTGTGTGCGTGTGTGTGTGTGTGTGTGCGTGCGTGTGTGTGTGTGCGTGTGTATGTGTGTGTGTGTGTGTCAGTGTGTGTGTGCATGTGTGTGTGTGTGCATGCGTGTGTGTGTGTGTGTGTGCATGCATGCGCGTGCGTGCGTGTGTGTGTGTGCGTGCGTGTGTGCACACGTGCGTGCGTGTGTGTGCGTGTGTATGTGTGCGTGCGTGTGTGCGCGTGCGTGTGCGTGCGTGTGTGTGTGTGTGTGGGGGGAGGGGGGGTGGGGTACTGAAACACGGTGGAAATGAACGATGCCGCCACTTCTTGATTTACCTCCTCCGTTCTTCCCACATAAATACGGAAACCTCCAGACGTTTCCCAGTCCGATGGCGTACCCGACGCAGGAGAGCAGGAAGTCGAACTTGCCGCCCCACGTCTCCCGCTCGGGCAGCTCCTTGCCGCTCTTCTGCACCTTCACCACCAGCGTCTTGGGCTTGTCGTTGTTGGCGGTCGGCGCCTCGACCATCGCCATCTCCGTCAGCACGTGGCCGTCCTCGACGGAGGCGGCGGCGGCTTTGGTTCCGTTGGTCGCCATGGTGATTCCGTTTATAGGGTCCCTTTATTATTATTATTATTATTATTATTATTATGAACCGGCGCTGCGCGGCGCGGGGCCACCGGCGGACTTCTCGGTCCGGTAGTTATACTCAGCTCCCCGGTGAATAACGTCAACAGGACGCGCCGCGGCGGAGACACACCGTGCCCGCGGTGAAGAGGATGCCTGAAGACCAACAAAAAAGTAATACAAAATTAGTATTTAAAAAAAATATATATATATATATATTATTAAAAATGTATTTGGGTAAATTAGGGTATATAATGAAAGAAGGTTTTTTTTATTTGTGTTTCAAGCAGGCTGTTTATTCACTCAACAATTGTATTTATTTTTTTATTTATTTTTTCTAACAGAAAATACAATATTAATTATCACTCTGTGGTCGGTGAGCGGGATCAAATGAGGACTTTTCTTTTTCTCAAACGGAATTAGTTTTATTTAATTGCCAGGAGAGCTTCCGTGTTTCCAGAACTGTAGCCCCCTCTCTTGTGTTCGATCCATTATTCTCTTACATTTTATCGCCCACTTCTCACCGAGGGGCAATTAAACACGTTTAGGAGACAGAGGCTACGATAAATGTCCAATGAATCAGAGCTTGGAGAGATTAATAACTTCATCAAATTTACGACCGAATCACACAATTTACATTAAATATTTTTTTTTTTATTTTTTTTTTGCAAGATTCAACCTTTGACAATTAAGATAAGGGAGAAGGGGGGGGGGGCGGGGAGGTCGCAATTGTTTTAAACAGCATCACACATTGTGACCGTTTTTTTGTTTGTCATTTTATCATATATGGCCATGTTTATCATTTTCACAAATGCAATTCATTAATAATGACTTTTAGGATGAAAACGTGATGGAAACGTCGAGCGCTCCTCTCCGCTCCGCGCTCCTCTCACCTTCTGTGCGTAATCACGGGGCGAACGCGTCCAGTTTTTGTCATTTTTCTCCCATCTTGCCCTCATCAAACACTTGACTATTTTGGCACATCGGTGAGATATGATTTTATTTAATCATCGCTGATATTTCACCTCCTTTTCTTTCCCACACTTTGCTCCAGAAACACAGAGAGACACAAAGGGACGCGTCGAGAGGACAGGATTACGCACCGCGCGCGCGGAGACTCACTTCCCAGCATTTAGGCTGCATTTTAATAAACATTTCTTTCGCCATTATACGCAAATTTACATTTCCAAACGTTTCATTCGCTATGGAACCACAAATAAATG
>NC_140170.1:185409655-185444655 GCF_963971535.1 Notolepis coatsorum
CCTAACTAACAGAACTTGGTTATAGTCATAACCTAACGTTCTGTGGGACAGCCTGCCCAGCAGCATTAAACAGGCCCCCGGGTTAACTGGCTTCAAAAAGTATGTACGATTGATTGATTGAAAACTTTATTAACAGATTGCAGAATGGGTACAATACAGTACGGCTCAATACACACAATTGTTAAGGGGAGGCAGACCAGAGAAAGACTTTCGTCTTGTTTACATCAGGGTCCCCCATGTTCAATTCATCATAACATATATGACATACACAACATACAGATAGACAGTACTGCTACATCTATACATTTATGATATACCAGATTTACAAATACAGTACTGTTTGTGATACAAAAAGAGTCTAAAAAAAGAGAGTATATACATTTGACGTAGAATCATGGCTGTCGGCATAGGAAAGAGAGGGTTGCATATTTATTTATTATTCTTTTATCTTCACCTGTATATGCATATTGTATCTTAATGTTTTATGATGTTGTTTTATGTGGATGTATGTCCTGTTTTTTAATACCAGGGACCATGATGGAAATAAGTGCATTTTATCATGTTTTTATCCCTTGGATGATGTCTCTAATCCACAATAAAATCACTCAATCAATCAATCAATCAATCAATCAATCCTTGAGCAAGACACTTAACCCCTAACTGCTCCCGATGAGCAGGTCGACACATTGCATCGCCTCTGCCGTCGGTGTGTGAATGTGTGAGTGAGTGGGTAAAATGTGAGGAACAAATTGTAAAGCGCTTTGGATAGAAAATCTGCTATATAAATGCAGCCATTTACCATTAACCATACTGTATCCCAGCATGCATCTGGCTGCAGCATGGGTGTTCTCTCCCTTGACTTCCACTGACTTTGAGCAGCAACTGAAATGGAACGTCGGACGTGAAACACAGGGCAGAGAAAGGCCCCTGTGTGTGCATCACGCCTACATCTGCCTCATATCCCGTTTTTATCTACACGCTAACGAGAGCGCCTCATAAGGCCATAGATGAGGCATTACTATGCTAATTAAATCTGATTGAGGTATTTGTATTCATGGCCAACCTCTCGCATTAGTGTGTTTGGGAGCCGGGGACAAAGGGAACGGATCAGTCTTTTCTCTGCTTCAGACACTTTTCCTCATATGCTTCTCGTCTGCTGTTTCCTTGTTTCACTTTGTCTCGTCGTGGGAAACGGCGTTCCCTCACACCACTGAGGGCCGCGACCTCACAGAACGGAACCTTCTGATGATGACGTAACAAGGGCCACTAGATAAAATAAAATAAAATAAAATAAAATAAAATAAAATAAAATAAAATAAAATAAAATAAAATAAAATAAAATAAAATAAAATAAAATAAAATAAAATAAAACAAAATAAAATAAAATAAAAATAAAATAAAAGCATCCATCTGGAAGGGTTAGTTTGTTATTAATGTTCCCTAAAACTGACGTTGTCACCATTATATGATGGTATATGATGGCATATGATGACTAATGGGGGCCAGTTGACCATTTACATTAGTCAAGTCAAGTCGAGAGTTTTATTTGTTTAAATGAAATACAGTGAAATGCGGGTGGTCAACCATTTACATTACATTGTTACTGAGTAACAATATTCATCAAAGTGTTGAGTGCTACAGTGTAGGTTAGTATATTAGGACAAGCGCATGACAGTAAGGTTAGTTAGGGTTTAGTTAGGGTTTATTTCAGATTTTTTTTAAATTTCAGATAATGGTTGAAGAAGTGCGTCTTTAGTCGACGGCGAAAGATTGGACGGGATTCGGCTGTTCTAACTGGGGTGGGTAGTTCATTCCACCATTGTGGGGCAAGGACTGAGAAAAGGGAGGTTCTCCTTGATGACCCTCCCGGAGCTCGGATAGGAGTGGGGCTGAGGCGGCCAGAAGATGCAGGGCGTAGGGGTCTTGAGGGTGTGTAGTTAGAGACCATTGACCGGAGGTAGGCGGGAACGGTTCCCTTTGCCGCACGGTATGCCAGGTTGAGGGCCTTGAAGCGGATTTGTGCAGCAATGGGGAGCCAGTGCAGGTCCCTAAGAAGTGGGGTGACATGGGCCGACTTCGGTAGGTTTAAGATCAGGCGGGCTGCTGCGTTCTGAATGAGTTGAAGAGGCTTGGTGGCAGTGGCCGGGAGGCCAGCAAGCAGTGCGTTGCAGTAGTCGAGGCGGGAGATGACTGTTGATTGGACGAGGAGTTGGGTGGCTTCTTTTGTCAGGAAGGGGCGGATCCTTCTGACGTTGCTCAGGAGGAATCGGCAGGTTCTGGTTGTCGCTGCGATGTGAGCAGAGAAGTTCAACTGGTCGTCGAGGACAACACCAAGGTTCTTGGCGGTCGGGGACGCGGTCACAGCTGCATTCTCGACTGTGATGGAAAGGTCGGTCACGGGGGAGGATTTGGCCGGCAGGTGGAGCAATTCTGTTTTGCATTGCAACGAGAACAGACAGAGGTTATTTGTTGAGTGTATGTGTATACAAAACCCTTGCAATAAATGTGTCTTACATGAATGAAAAGCATACATGCTCTGGACACAGAGCATATATCGTGTGGGTGATATCATGACTTGTATTCTGTGTCAAAGCCTAAATCAAAACGTTCCCGTATTTCTGCAATCTATGCGCAAAATAATAACGAGTTGAGTTCTAACAAAGAACGTTACATGCTGGTAGGCTGATAGAGTAAACTATGATATGAATATGAATATGATATGATCATATAAATACTGGTCCGTCCGCGAGGATATCGAGGACTCGGATAGCCATTAAGCCATTTGAGAATATAGGCGGCCTATAGCCTATACATATTATTTAATGTTTTCATAAGCGTAAAGATACAACAGCTAGATTAATGATCAAGTTAGTTTACTGTATGCAGGCGACGCAGGGCTGTGTGTTATATATGCGCAAGTTACTGTTGCATAATAATGTAGGCTGGCTGCTATTATATGTAATTCATAGGCTACCTAATACCAACAACGAAATAGATTGTATCATATGCCTCTACACACATTATATTATACACATCATATTATATCTTGGTTCGGCAGCGCCTCTGTGAACAATCTCTCAGAGTTTGCTCCATCAATAAACGCGCATTTTGGCTGATAATGTGCCGGTGGCCGGAGTCTCATTCAGGCCTAATTGTATTTAATTCAATTGTAATGTTATTACTGGGGTATCTAAAACATCACAATGTAGATCAGGTTATCCACTGAAGCCATAATGACTCTGATCAGAACCACAGGCTCATGACGAGCGCACACAATAGGCATTGTAGAGCGCAGAGTTGGCGTGCTGAAATTGATTTAATTTCAGTCATTACAGTGCTTAATGTCGGGTCATCTCTTGTCATTTATTTCTGTCAATGTGCTGGTTCTGTAGCAGGACTGGGTCAGTCAACATCCTTGGCTCCCGGCGCACCGAAGATTATACGTTCAAGTTGTTGGTTGGACCTCGGTGATCAATCTCGCTCTCAGTGAAGTCTCTCAGAGTTCGCTTGGGTTAGTCCACTTTTCCACATTTCATGGGGGTGTTCCATTACCGTATATGGTTAATCGGGGCGGTTCTGGTATGCAAATACGTGAAAGTGTGCACGAGCCTCGGCGTAGGACCAAGGTGATATTTATCATGACAGGTGTGTGTAGGACCTGTGTACGCACGTGTGATGAATCCCGTTTTTTTTGTGCTTGCACACATTCTAAATTCTGTGCTTAAGTATGGAAATAGAACATTTTCTACGTCACGTTGATGAATGAGGTCTATATCTCAGCTCTACTGTCTGTCCTTGATGTCTTCTGTTTCTAGTGTCTCATAGCACTGTCGTCTTGGGAATGTCGAGCGTGTAGGAGAGACAGAGACATGGAGGACACACTACGGCATGTCAAAGTCCAGTGCAGGATGCCATTTGATATGTTATTTATCATATATATACTGACACACACGCACGCACGCACACACGCACGCATGCACGCACGCACGCACGCACACACACACACACACACACACACACACACACACACACACACACACACACACACAGGGCCTTCAGGGTTGTATTTCTAGGTTATATCATTCTACAGTTGTGGCCTTTACCCTACTGTACTTACCACTCTGTAAGAAATGACAAGCTTGTGTCATTGTGATTTTAACTTTCAAACACGTTTATTTCAGTTTACTTCCATTTACTTATATATATATATATATATTTTAGGCCCCAAACTATTTTTAAAACTAACATCTGAATATGTTTATCTGATAAGCACATCAAATATACTGTGCCAGGAGGTACATCGAGAAACGTACCGAGTCCAGTTGTAGTGCCAGTGCTGTGGCCGAGGGCAGGGGCAGGAGGAGTGGGCAGGGGCAGGAGGAGTGGGCAGGGGCAGGAGGAGTGGGCAGGGGCAGGAGGAGTGGGCAGGGGCAGGAGGAGTGGGCAGGGGCAGGAGGAGTGGGCAGGGGCAGGAGGAGTGGGCAGGGGCAGGAGGAGTGGGCAGAGGGCAGGAGGAGTGGGCAGGGGCAGGAGGAGTGGGCAGGGGCAGGAGGAGTGGGCAGGGGCAGGAGGAGTGGGCAGGGGCAGGAGGAGTGGGCAGAGGGCAGGAGGAGTGGGCAGGGGCAGGAGGAGTGGGCAGGGGCAGGAGGAGTGGGCAGGGGCAGGAGGAGTGGGCAGGGGCAGGAGGAGTGGGCAGGGGCAGGAGGAGTGGGCAGGGGCAGGAGGAGTGGGCAGGGGCAGGAGGAGTGGGCAGGGGCAGGAGGAGTGGGCAGGGGCAGGAGGAGTGGGCAGGGGCAGGAGGAGTGGGCAGGGGCAGGAGGAGTGGGCAGAGGGCAGGAGGAGTGGGCAGGGGCAGGAGGAGTGGGCAGAGGGCAGGAGGAGTGGGCAGGGGCAGGAGGAGTGGGCAGGGGCAGGAGGAGTGGGCAGCTGGCGTGTCTCTTACCGCGTGGCAGGAAGAGCACCTGGAGGAACGCATTATGATCTCTCCTCTACATCATATATCTGCTTGGAATGTCTAGATGTTGTTATGCTAATCTCATTTATGTACAGTGTTACAGTATTCAATGGTAAATGGCTGCATTTATATAGCACTTTTATCCAAAGCGCTTTACAATTTGTTCCTCACATTTTACCCATTCACTCACACGTTCACACACCGACGGCGGAGGCAACCATGGAATTAGGGAGCAATTAGGGGTTAAGTGTCTTGCTCAAGGAGCAAGGAGGAGCGGGAATCAAACCGGGAGCCTCCGGATTACCAGACGACTGCTCTACCTCCCGAGCCACTGTCGCCCCTCAATTATTATGTAATATATTATTAGTATTATTATGTTCAATGGTACAGGTATACATACACTATGTTAGTAAGCCATACTGGCCAGTGGTATAACTAACTAGTAAAGATTATCTTATCTTATATTATATTATCTTATCTTATATTATCTCATCTTATCTTATGTAGGTAGTTATGATTACAGTGTAGGGCCGTTGTAGACAGTGAAGGTAGTAGGCAGGTATAGAGTATAGACAATGAGAGTCTAGAGTATAGACAATGAGAGTATAGAGTATAGACAATGAGAGTATAGAGTATAGACAATGAGAGTATAGAGTATATACAATGAGAGTATAGAGTATAGACAATGAGAGTCTAGAGTATAGACAATGAGAGTATAGAGTATAGACAATGAGAGTCTAGAGTATAGACAATGAGAGTATAGAGTATAGACAATGAGAGTCTAGAGTATAGACAATGAGAGTATAGACAATGAGAGTATAGAGTATAGACAATGAGAGTCTAGAGTATAGACAATGAGAGTACAGAGTATAGACAATGAGAGTCTAGAGTATAGACAATGAGAGTATAGACAATGAGAGTACAGAGTATAGACAATGAGAGTCTAGAGTATAGACAATGAGAGTATATACAATGAGAGTATAGACAATGAGAGTATAGAGTATAGACAATGAGAGTATAGAGTATAGACAATGAGAGTCTAGAGTATAGACAATGAGAGTCTAGAGTATAGACAATGAGAGTATAGACAATGAGAGTCTAGAGTATAGACAATGATAGTATAGAGTATAGACAATGAGAGTATAGACAATGAGAGTCTAGAGTATAGACAATGAGAGTCTAGACAATGAGAGTATAGACAATGAGAGTATAGAATATAGACAATGAGAGTATAGACAATCAGAGTATAGACAATGAGAGTATAGAGTATAGACAATGAGAGTATACAGTAAAGACAATGAGAGTCTCTAGAGTATAGACAATGAGAGTATAGACAATGAGAGTATAGAGTATAGACAATGAGAGTATAGAGTATAGACAATGAGAGTATAGACAATGAGAGTATAGAGTATAGACAATGAGAGTATAGAGTATAGACAATGAGAGTATAGAGTATAGACAATGAGAGTATACAGTAAAGACAATGAGAGTCTCTAGAGTATAGACAATGAGAGTATAGACAATGAGAGTATAGAGTATAGACAATGAGAATATAGAGTATAGACAATGAGAGTATAGACAATGAGAGTATAGAGTATAGACAATGAGAGTATAGAGTATATACAATGAGAGTATAGAGTATAGACAATGAGAGTCTAGAGTATAGACAATGAGAGTATAGACAATGAGAGTATAGACAATGAGAGTATAGACAATGAGAGTATAGAGTATATACAATGAGAGTATAGAGTATAGACAATGAGAGTCTAGAGTATAGACAATGAGAGTATAGACAATGAGAGTATAGACAATGAGAGTATAGAGTATATAGACAATGAGAGTATAGACAATGAGAGTATAGAGTATAGACAATGAGAGTATAGACAATGAGAGTATAGAGTATATACAATGAGAGTATAGAGTATAGACAATGAGAGTCTAGAGTATAGACAATGAGAGTATAGACAATGAGAGTATAGACAATGAGAGTATAGAGTATATAGACAATGAGAGTATAGAGTATAGAAAATGAGAGTATAGACAATGAGAGTATAGAGTATAGAAAATGAGAGTATAGACAATGCGAGTAGAGTATAGACAATGAGAGTATAGAGTATAGACAATGAGAGTATAGAGTATAGACAATGAGAGTATAGAGTATAGACAATGAGAGTATAGAGTATAGACAATGAGAGTATAGAGTATAGACAATGAGAGCCTACAGTAGAGTCAACAGGGTTCAGAGTTCAGAGTTTACAGGGTATGGGGGTAACAGAGCCTACAGTAGAGTCAACAGGGTTCAGAGTTCAGAGTTTATAGGGTATGGGGGTAACAGAGCCTACAGTAGAGTCAACAGGGTTCAGAGTTCAGAGTTTATAGGGTATGGGGGTAACAGAGCCTACAGTAGAGTCAACAGGGTTCAGAGTTCAGAGTTTATAGGGTATGGGGGTAACAGAGCCTAAAGTAAAGTCAACAGGGTTCAGAGTTCAGAGTGTACAGGGTATGGGGGTAACAGAGCCTACAGTAGAGTCAACAGGGTTCAGAGTTCAGAGTTCAGAGTTCATAGGGCATGGGGCGGGGGTGGGGCTGTGTTGCTGTATGAGAGCTCAGACAGACGACAATAATGATACGCTCTCCTCTTGATGATATGTTTGCATGTTGACATGTTGTATCACATCATCAGAGAGAGGATGCGTGTCTCTCTGGCTATGAGTACAGTGGGGGGGGGTCATTGTTTGTGCTCGCAGCAGAATGTGTAGCATGCGTCGCATCATGGCTCCGTGCCGGGAGCACCGCGAGGCCACCGCCAGATACCGCTGTGCCGCGCGGACCATATGTCGCAATAAGTGGTCTCATGTCTCTGACGAGAGCGTTCCTGACTGAGCGCCCGGAACGTGAAGCGGTTTTTTTGCACGCGGCGTCGATCTCCTCCAACGGTCGTGGAGAGTTAACGAGTTTGAACGTGTCCCCCCCCCGGTGAGGGTCGTCGCTGGGCGATCGTCGGACGAGGAATCACCGTTTTCTCCTCCATCCACATCGTTTAATTGAGAATGTAATCAACTCTGTGTACTACTCCGATGACATCACTGGAAGACATATGGAATAGAATAGAATAGAATAGAAGTACTTTATTGATCCCGGGGGAAATTCAGCACCACATGTCGCTCACGATGAACATTTAGGTGGTAGAAAAAAATCTAAAATAAAAATAAGAATACAGTCAAAGATATACATTCAAAAAATAAACAGCCAAAAATACACAGGAATATACAGTAAAATGTACAGTAATAATGTAAATTGATACTGTCCCTCTGTGCTCAGAGAGGCACAGTGATGCGTTATACCGTCTGACGGCTGTTGGTATGAAGGACTTCCTGTGACATTCAAAGTGTTGCATCTTGGGAGTTTGAGTCTAACACTGAATGTGTTCCGTCTATCGGCCAAGTCTGTGTCTATTGAAAGTCATTGATTCTCTCAATGATGGAACTGAACTAAATTAATTTGTGCAAAACTGAGTTTTTGGCGGTGAGATTATGTGAAACATAAATCAGCTTTGTTTTTTGGTGAAGTGCCCCTTTAACTAAATGATAACTCTAAGGAGACATAGGAGGATAATGTGCATAATGAGTTGATATGGGTACATAACACGTCACCAGCCTCTTACAATAAATATAAATCACTTAACGTGGGTCAGGTCCTAAATACATCTCTGAGCTGCTTCTGCACTATGTGATGGATCACGGTTCATGTGGGTTTTATTTTAGTTTATTCTAAGGTGCTTTGGCTTTATTTCCTCTTTCTGTGAGGGTCAGCTGTCTATTTCGTCTTTCTGTGAGGGACAGCTGTCAATCACTGGTCTTTGCAGTTAATTTCCATCCGGGGGTGTAAAGTACTTGAGTAATTGTACTTCGTTACAATACTTAAGTACTGTTTTGGGGGATTTGTACTTTACTCGAGTATTATTAGGTTTGTATACTTTGTACTTTCACTCCATTACATTTCAGAGAAAAAAAACATACTTTTTACTCCTTACATTTAAAATGCAGACCTACAAAGTACAAAGTACAAATCTCACAGGTCCAACAATTTTAATTAGTATATTTGAATTGTTTATCTGGCCGAACTAACGTTAACGTTATTAATCCTGCGACCGCAGGTAAACAGCCAATCAAATCCCCATCAATGGAAAATGAACCCGCCCATACCCATGCTGATTGGTCCTTGTGCAAGACTAGAAAGTGGGGTTCTTTGATTAAACACCTGCTATCAGAAGAATATACAGTCAGATCCGCATTATGTAAGGGATAATGTATAGCTACGAGGTCATTGTCGCAAAATAATTGACCGACACGGAGTTCACGCAGTGAAGGTCAATTATTTTGCGACAATGACCGAGTATAGCTGTACATTATCCCGCTTATTACATGGCTAACTTACTAACAATATACCTAATTCATTTTACACCATCGACAAGACGAGATCAAATGCAGACGCAGTTGTTCTGTGGCTCCTCTTTCATCGCCGGCAGCCGGCAGGTGTGTGGTCTGATTGCACTGATGAGTGCAGCTGTGCATATGCTGAGCTTAGCTTTCGTGACTGCGACCAAAATGCTTGATTGTGATTGGTCAATAGCGCTCTGTTACCCGTATCAGCAGTCATTATTGCACGTTGCCCATGACAGCGGTCAGTTATCGAGAAATAATTCACCGCTGTCAGGGCGCTATTGACCAATCACAATCAAGCATTTTGGCGAATGTTAAAACGCCATGTAATAAGCTGTGGTTAATATTGTGATATTATTCAGGGTACTCCAGTATTCTGTCTTTAATATTGTGATATTATTCAGGGTACGCCAATATTCTGTCTTTAATATTGTGATATTATTCAGGGTACTCCAGTATTCTGTCTTTAATATTGTGATATTATTCAGGATACTCCAGTATTCTGTCTTTAATATTGTGATATTATTCATGCTGTGATGTGAATGCCGTCCATGTTAGTTTACCTTCAATGGAGAAGTGCATTAAATCATTTTAATGCAAAAAAGTGTCCTCTGTTCTTTCATTTCAGCATTGTCTATCGCAGAACACATTCCATTGTGGGCAGAGTGTATGCTTGGTTTCATTCCAGCCTTGCCTAAACACCAGCTGATGATTTCACTAATTGGCTCACCTCTTCAACTAACTCACCTGGTGCAATGTGTAGTTAAAATGAAAACTTGGCCCACGATGGAATGAGTTTGAGACCCTTATCCCTTTCAAAAAAATTATTTACTTTTACTTTTTAGTACTTAAGTACATTTAAAAGTAGGACCTTTTTTTACTTTTACTCAAGTGTGTTTTTAGCCAGATACTTTGACTTTTACTTGAGTCAGATTTTGAGACGGTACCCATACTTTCACTTAAGTATAATTTCTGGGTACTTTTTACACCCTGATGCGGCATGGCAGGTGTGTGGGCTTGATTGCCACCTGATTGGTGTCAGGTGTGCAGTGCCTTTGAGTAGGGTTGGTTTCCTGTGTTCGGATGCTTGTCCATTTCTTGTTTTCCCCTCAATAGTAGAGGAGTGTCCCAAGCTCATGATTCTAGACTTTTCTCTGTCTCTAGTGCTATTGTTTTTCTTGTTGTTTTCAACTGCTAGGCAGTGGTGGTTATTTTGGGATTTTTACCCAGTTACTGGTGTTTTGTGTTTCCTACAGTTTTAATTTGTATTTATTTTGAAAACATTTTATTTATTTATTTATTTTCGCAACCGATTTCAGATGTGCGCGGGAGCGTTTTGCCATGTGCGCGCACGTGCACGGGCGCACCTTAGGGGGATCATTGGTCATGTGACCCCTTGTCGGCAAACAACACACAGCAGGAGCTAATCAGGGCAATCAAGACAATTAGGAGACGGGGAAATGGTGAAATACTCCAGGACGGCACCAAGGCTTTTGCTCCAAGGTGAGAGCAAAAGCCCAAACGTTACGCAGATGTAGATCTTCAAAGCCCTGGTGTTGTTTTTATATACAAGAGTTTTTATTCAATAACTGATTTCCTGTTTCCTGCGTTAAACACTGAGATATCACGTTTTGACGAAGAGTCAATTCAGCATTGTATACCGTCTCGCTAAGCAACCCCTAGCCACGATGTTATAGCCTCGTAAATAACACACGGCCCTTAGCCAATCTGATGGCTCGATATAATGGCTCATATTTCAAAAACATTCTAATAATTACAACCGCTGTAAAACATTAACAGGTTTCCCTCAAGAAAGGAGAAAGATCCATTGATCCGATTGAGTTGAAAACCATCAAATTAAACATTGACTCGCGCAAAACGCTGGACCTTTAGTGTGTGTGTGTGTGTGTGTGTGTGTGTGGGCGGTATTATATCCTAATACGCCAACATCAATACGCTCTGGCCTCTGGTTATACTATAATTCATAGCGGAGGAGGAAGCCATGCCTGGTGGCCCACACCTGTATTAATGACCCACATCAATCTGCCACCGCGGCCGCGTCAGACTGGGGGGGTGGGGGAGGGGGGGGAGGGAGGGGCACAGAGGCCCTGGCCACCGGATGGCTGCCTTTGATTGGCTTGTTGTGGCTGAAAATGCTACAGAGAGTGGACATCACCATCCACAAGTTCAACAAGCCCACACACACACACACACACGCACACACACACACACACACACACACACACACACACACACACACACACACACACACACACACACACACACACACACACACACACACAACCAACACACACACACACACACACACACACACATGTGTTCAAGAGAATCACTGGCTGGCAGTCCCTGCATGTAACCCGAGTGTCATGAATACCTAATGAGGGTGGTGTGTGACAGGTATTTATGAATGAACCATGTAGTTGCTATGGAGCTCCTGTCGGCTGGTGCATTAATTACTATAAACCCGGAGTTGATCATAAACCGCTACTGACTTAAATTACCACCACGGGTACATTGGTCCTTATGTGTCCTGCAGCTCTGAGGCGTGTGTGTGTGTGTGTGTGTGTTGTGTGTGTGTGTGTGTGTGTGTGTGTGTGAGTGTGTGTGGTGTGTGTGTGTGTGTGTGTGTGTGTGTGTGTGTGTGTGTGTGTGTGTGTGTGTGTGTGTGTGTGTGTGTGTGTGTGTGTGTGTGTGTGTGTGTGTGTGTGTGTGTGTGTGTGTGTGTGTGTGTGTGTGTTGTGTGTGTGTGTGTGTGTGTGTGTGTGTGTGTTGTGTGTGTGTGTGTGGTGTGTGTGTGTGTGGTGTGTGTGTGTGTGTGTGTGTGTGTGTGTGTGTGTGTGTGTGTGTGTGTGTGTGTGTAGAAGACAGAAGGTGATGCAGCAGCTCAGGCTTAATATTTGACTTTAATGCTTTTCTGTGAATCTGCCACCTGCACCCTGAGAGAGAGAGGAGAGAGAGTGAGAGAGAGAGAGAGAATGAGAAGGAGAGAGAGAGAGAGAGAGAGAGGAGAGAGAGAGAGAGAGAGAGAGAGAGAGAGAGAGAGATGAGAGAGAGAGAGAGAGAGAGAGAGAGAGAGAGAGAGAAGAGATGAGAGAGAGAGAGAGAGAGAGAGAGATGAGAGATGAGAGAGAGAGAGAGAAAGAAGGAAGAGACAGAGAGAGAGAGGGAGAAATACAGAGAAAGAGAGAGAGATAGGAGAGGGGAGAGAGAAATAACAGAGAAGTGAGGGCGAGTCAGAGAGAAATGGAGAATGAGAAGAAAGAGAGAAAGAGAGAGAGAGAGAGATTTTTTATTTTATTTTAGAAAAACATTTATTTACATAATTCTCATTACAATGTGTGTGTCAATACAATTAAGGGGAGACACTGCAGGTGAATAGGGTACAAAAATTAACTAATAGATATCACAATGAAACTTCCCCAGTTGATTACTTATATTAAGACAAGACTTTTTTGTATTACAAGTTTTCTGAAATTGTATGTTTAAATATGCAAATGAGGCACGCTCTACTTAAATATGCACTAATTTGCATATAATTCCAGGACAGAAATCTGAACATTGGATAAAGCCATTTTCAAAATTATAGTTTCATTTTGTTGACATATTAGAGCCAAAGGTTATTACAGAGGGGATTTTGGATATCTCTTTTTATCACTCCATAAATCAGAAAATACTCCATTCATTCCATTTTTATGGTAAAATTCCATATTTCACCATGTTTTTAGGAATAAAATGTGATATAAATCAGGGTATGAATGCGATATCAACAAACCCTTCTGTAAATACCTTCAGAACATAGATATGAATAGAACTGGAAGGTTTGGTGTATGTGAGTGCTACTGAAGTAGAGATTTATGGCTCAGAGTATGAGGAAAAACTCTTAAAACTAATTTTTGGGAAAACGCCTTCAAAGTTCTGTATTGTAAAATGCCATACTTTTTTTTTTTTAAACAGATATTTACAAACACAATACCTAATCAAACCATTAGTAATAGACAACCTAAACACATGCCTGATAACTGAATAATAATAATAATGATGTTATTGAACTGAACAGAACTACACACAGGCTACAAACAGTGTAGTACAGTGTAGTACCCCCTAATAGGCAAAAAATATTTGAATAGATATCACTATGAAACTTTCCCAATTTGTTATGTACATATAAACTAAGAAAAAATATATTGCAAGTTTTCTGAAATTTATGTTTATATATGCAAATGAGGCACTTCCCCATTAAATATGTGCACATTTATGGATGCAATAAGGCAAAATGATGTAAAATAAACAACTAAATGTGTGTTATTGACGTTTTATTGTCACTACTTTCATAGAAGACATGTTTAGGAAGCAAAATATAACAAAATCTCAAAATCAACAAAAAAAGTATATTTGACTATTCACCTGCAGTGTCTCGCCTTAAATAACTAACTACACATTATATCGGGCAACATGTGTCCCCATCACACTTAAAACCACATGAGATCTCACAATAAAAAAAATGCTAAAATACACCTGTCCTTCTGCAACACAACAAAAAAACATTGAAGCTCCACCCAAACAAAAAAGTATCCATACTTCCATTCCTCTTTACAATCTATATTAATGATATTGTTTCTAGTCTTTCAGCACTAGCAGGTTGTCAGGCTCATCTTTATGCGGATGATACAGTTGTCTACTGCATTGCGGATACTGTTCAGGAAGCTATTGTGAACCTGCAGCTTGCGTTTGACACTCTCCAAAATGCTCTAGCTAAGCTCAAGTTAGTTCTTAATGCTAGTAAAACCAAGTCTATGATGTTTTCTAGAGCCAGGGTTATAGATTATGACATGCTACACCTAACAACAGCAAATGGTTTGTATATTGAAAGAGTTAGTGAGTATAAATATCTTGGTATATGGCTGGATGATAAACTTTCTTTTAAATTCCATATAGATAACCTAGCTACAAAATTACGGCAAAAGATTGGTTTCTTGTACTGTAACCGCGCTAGTTTTCCTATGTTCTGTAGGAAAATAATTATACAGGCTGTTTTTTTGTCAATATTGGACTATGGTGATGTCATTTACAGGCATGCGTCTGCGTCTACATTAAGGCCTTTGGATTCTGCCTACCACTCCGCCCTAAGATTTATTACGGGTGACAAATATGATACTCACCATTGTCTTTTGTATGAGAGGGTAGGCTGGCCATCTCTCTCGTTGCGACGTAGTTATCATGGGTATCTTTTTATCTACAAAGCAATTATTGGCAACCTTCCACCTTATATTACATCTTTGTTGGTCTGGAGTGTTGTCACCTACCAAACTCGTTCGAATGATCGGCTTGTGCTCAGGGTGCCTCGAGTTCGGTCTGAGCTTCTCCTACGATGCTCCATACACATGGAATACCCTGCAAAAGACTCTAAAGCTCGGAACATTCCCGTCATTCATGGAGTTTAAAGGCATTGCACTTGACCTATGTACTGAATCATGTAATTGTTTTTAATCCATCATTGTAGTAATTGTAATTCATTGTAATTATTAACTGTTATGATATTTGTGTCCTTTGTTAACTCGTCATCACTGTAAATGAGGGAAACCTCAGTGCTTTCACAAGTATAAATAAAGGTTTGAAATGAAAATTCAACACATAATATGTCATCAAGAACAACATATGGGCAACCCAAGAAGGGTCCCGTCAGTCCATTTGTGTCCGTTTTTATATTCAGCGCATGAAATAGATCCCCTTCATCAGGACCCTCCGTTCCACTGAAATAGTCCTGCAACAGGTCTTGTTCCCCGACGCTCCGCGCTTCAGTCCAATCGTCCAAACAGACCCTGTTGTGACAGGCTGTCCTCAGCCCCAATAAAGAAGCCACTTCCTCTGCCCCGGCTACATCCACAACATATTTCAGTTTCATTGTCCCAACTGCTTGCAGACACTGTCCAAGCCCAGGTCTACTCCCTTCCTGAATGTCCAGCCAGGCTCCATACATCAGAGGCTCCATGATCTCCAGAAGGAGTGCACAACACTATTATCCTATATTATAATACTACATTATCCATTTTGTTGATCTTCTGCACAATCAGTCTAAAAACTTCCTGGGAAGTGTACCCCCCATTGTTCTTCAACCTCATTTGAGTCCTTGCTGAAAAAATAAACATCTCTAAATCTTCAAAAGAATCTCCAACTTTGAAATTTTTCAAATGTTTTGTTGTGTGCAGGAACTGCTGTATCTGCCTCACTGCATAACATTTTTGTCGTTGTGAATCAGACACTTGAGAAGCTTTTGGAAACTCATCTTCCTCAGCACTTGGAACGTCTGTCCCTAATTGTTTTTCAGCCTCATCCTCGTCCATGCTGGACTGAGAGGAACCTGTGCCTTCTACACCCTCCTGACTCTCTTTGACCAAACTTGTCACTCCTTCCTTATCCTGAGAGCCCACCCCTCCATCACTTCCCACCACGTCATCCACTGTCTGACTGTTTACATTGTCCACCACATTCAGCTTTTTACCTATTACTTCACTTGTCATCACATTCAGCTTTTTACCTATTACTTCACTATCACTTGTCATATTTTCCTTATTCCTTTTCTTACTCTGATGCGGTGTTGGGCTCGGGGGGACCAAAAAACCTCTGCTCTCCCCTATTACCTCACCACTTGTTGAAGGGGGGGCAGCATCTCTGACTCCCTTCTCTGTACCTGCACTATCACTGGTTGACGGGGAACAGCGTGTCTCACCCCTCCCTCCTCTGTACCTGCAGCTCTGCGCGCAGCACTGCGTCCCTCCCAGGGCTGAGATTGTGCGCCTCTCCCCTCTTCCCTCACACAATCACGGACCAAATGTCCTTCTTCTCCGCACTTGAAACATTTGAGTTCACAAAAACGACATAGTCAAAATCATCAACTCTTAATTTCAAAACCAAATCGAGCTCTTCTCTGTTGTTCTCGAGAATCATTAAAACCTGGCGTATATGTGAGACAACATGTTTTAACAGCGGAGATTTGCATCCAGACGACAGTTTCCTTATCGGGGAAATTATCCTCCCATATCGTGCAAGTTGATTTATCAGTATTTCGTCACTTATGAACAGCGGGATGTTATTTATATGAATGCTTCTGCCTGGTGTGGAGAGAGGCTCCACGGCAATAAACACATCCTCGATACTGACTCCGGATTCAACAACAGAGTGCACCTTCTCAAGACAGTCTAGAAAAATGACAACTCCATCGTTCATCCTCGCAGCTGATTTCACACTTTTATGCCCAACGACCTTACCTATTGCCAAGCTGCAATCCTCTACGGACACATTAGAAGCATTAATCTTTACACCATGCTTCCTGCCGAGTTTGGCAAACTCCATACTGGCGTCTGACGTCAGCCAGCAGCACAACCTGGCCGACTGCCAAACAAACAAACTCCCCACTTAACCCTATACACGCTAAACACAGAGCAAACTAACACTACACTATAATTACAATATAGCATAAATAAATTTAACTATCAGGATAAATAATGAAAACCGAAAAACTCACTCCTCACGCAGCTCCACTCTCCAAGAGAAAGGAGAATGAGAATGAAAGAGAGAGAGGGAGAGAGAGAGATAGGGAGAAAGAAAGAAGGAGAGAGACAGAGAGAGATGGAGAGAAAGAGAGAGAGGGAGAAATACAGAGAAAGAGAGAGAGATAATAGAGGGGGAGCAAGATAACAGAGAAGTGAGGGGGAGACAGAGAGAAAGGAGAATGAGAATGAAAGAGAGAGAGAGAGAGAGAGAGAGAGAGAGAGAGAGAGAGAGAGAGAGAGAGAGAGAGAGAGAGAGAGAGAGGGAGAGAGAGAAAGAAAGAAATAAGAGAGACGAGAGACAGTGAGAGATGGAGAGAAAGAGAGAGGGAGAAATACAGAGAAAGAGAGAGAGATAAGAGAGGGGGAGAGAAAGGAGAATGAGAATGAAAGAGAGAAAGAGAGAGAGAGAGAGAGAGAGAGAGAGAGAGAGAGAGAGAGAGAGAGAGAGAGAGAGAGATTGAATAAAAGAGAAACATTGCACTGCCGAGGCGATTCCCTGACACCAGGGGTTCTCAAACATTTTTATACCACGACCCCATTTTATTTAGGATTTGTTTTGGCGACCCCACACTTAATGTGTCGCGTAATTTCAATGTGGACTTAAGAAATATCAAAATAAAAGCACACCTTGTTGAACTTGATCATGCATATTTATTAGAACATTTAATTACAGCACTATGTTATCTATGCACATTTATAAAACGAGCCATATTTAGCCAAAATATGTTGCCAGAACATTTTTTTCTTTTATTTATTTGCCAATGCGTGACCCCATACTGTCACCTACCCACGACCCCACTTTGGGTCGCGACCCGTAGTTTGAGAACAGCTGTCTTACACCATGTACAGCCGTCCTCTCCCGTCCTCCCCCGTCCTCTCCTCTCCTCTCCCGTCCTCTCCCGTCCTCTCCCGTCCTCTCCCGTCCTCTCCCGTCCTCTCCCGTCCTCTCCCCTCCTCTTCAACATGAGATAATTGACCTTGGTGATATCCAGTGAATGTGATGTGTGTATCAACAATCCATTACAGCAAACTAGGTCATTAACCAGCCCTGCCCTCCTATAGGTATTTCTCTTGCCTCACTGCCCTAAAAAAAAACAATCAGGAAAATTAAATAAACACCAAAAAATACCATTTGGAATAACAAAGAGAGAAACTGAAACAGTTTAAATCCACATGGCCGTTTATATGCAAATCAGGATACTCTTCTATTACAGAGTTAATAATATTGGCAGAGAGGTTGCTAAGCAACAGCGCACCTGGCTGGCTGGCTGGCTGGCTGGTCCATTTGTCCCTTGAGCGGGGCTGGGTGAGGTTTGGGGTGCTGGGACAGAGTGGAGGAGGTTACAAAGGACTGATTACCTGTTTGAGAGATAGACGGATGGGACTAAGGCTTTAGCTTGGGTTGTTGTTATGGTGGGAGGGGGTGTAGCTGGGGTGGTTGTTAGGGTGGGAGGGGGTGTAGCTGGGGTGGTTGTTAGGGTGGGAGGGGGTGTAGCTGGGGTGGTTGTTAGGGTGGGAGGGGGTGTAGCTGGGGTTGTTGTTAGGGTGGGAGGGGGTGTAGCTGGGGTGGTTGTTAGGGTGGGAGGGGGTGTAGCTGGGGTTGTTGTTAGGGTGGGAGGGGGTGTAGCTGGGGTGGTTGTTAGGGTGGGAGGGGGTGTAGCTGGGGTGGTTGTTAGGGTGGGGGGGGGGGTGTAGCTAGGGTGGTTGTTAGGGTGGGAGGGGGTGTAGCTGGGGTGATTATTAGGATGGGGGGGTGTAGCTGGGGTGGTTGTTAGGGTGGGGGGGGGTGTAGCTAGGGTGGTTGTTAGGGTGGGAGGGGGTGTAGCTGGGGTTGTTGTTAGGGTGGGAGGGGGTGTAGCTAGGGTGGTTATTAGGGTGGGAGGGAGTGTAGCTGGGGTGATTATTAGGATGGGGGGGTGTAGCTGGGGTGGTTGTTAGGGTGGGGGGGGGTGTAGCTGGGGTGGTTGTTAGGGTGGGAGGGGGTGTAGCTGGGGTGGTTGTTAGGGTGGGAGGGGGTGTAGCTGGGGTGGTTGTTAGGGTGGGAGGGGGTGTAGCTGGGGTGGTTGTTAGGGTGGGAGGGGGTGTAGCTGGGGTGGTTGTTAGGGTGGGAGGGGGTGTAGCTGGGGTGGTTGTTAGGGTGGGAGGGGGTGTAGCTGGGGTGGTTGTTAGGGTGGGAGGGGGTGTAGCTGGGGTGGTTGTTAGGGTGGGAGGGGGTGTAGCTGGGGTGGTTGTTAGGGTGGGAGGGGGTGTAGCTGGGGTTGTTGTTATGGTGGGAGGGGGTGTAGCTGGGGTGGTTGTTAGGGTGGGAGGGGGTGTAGCTGGGGTGGTTGTTAGGGTGGGAGGGGGTGTAGCTGGGGTGGTTGTTAGGGTGGGAGGGGGTGTAGCTGGGGTGGTTGTTAGGGTGGGAGGGGATGTAGCTGGGGTGGTTGTTAGGGTGGGAGGGGGTGTAGCTGGGGTGGTTGTTAGGGTGGGAGGGGATGTAGCTGGGGTGGTTGTTAGGGTGGGGGGGGGGTGTAGCTGGGGTGGTTGTTAGGGTGGGAGGGGGTGTAGCTGGGGTGGTTGTTAGGGTGGGAGGGGGTGTAGCTGGGGTGGTTGTTAGGGTGGGAGGGGGTGTAGCTGGGGTGGTTGTTAGGGTGGGAGGGGGTGTAGCCGGGAATCGGAGAAGCTCTCTATAAACAGGGACCGCACTCTGAACAATTCAGTTAAATCATTCAATATTTATTGTCCATAATTATTCAACACGAGTTCACAAAGAAACAGTGTTTGGTCTCTGCTGCCTCAGTGTTTTTTTTTAATAGCATGAATATGTCAAAATAAACATTGAAAGGTTCAACTGACTTGTCCCGAGCGGAGCGCGTCGTCCGCGTTAAGAGAATTCCTTGGGACCGCGTGTTTCAGGTTGACGGGATCCTGCTTATAAAACGATTGCATTTTTCTTTGGTGGATTACGCTGCTAACTAACTGTATGGATTATTCTGTGGATGATCCCCTTCTCTTCCCCAGGAGACGGCTGCCCAGAGACCAGAGACCATCGACTGTGTAATGATGCGTGTGAAGAGACGTGCAGTAATCAAAGGGGAGACCAGGATCACGATTGGCTAAGCGGGTGTCTGGGTCCGCCTCTGTCCCCTCAGGATTGGCTGAGCGGGTGTCTGGCTCCGCCTCTGTCCCCTGCTCCACTGTTTCTTCAAAGCTCTAGGAGCGTGATGATGTCCTGGGAGAGAACCTGGGCTTATAATGGAAGAGCAGTTGGAACGTGGCAGACCGGTCGGAGGAGGAGGTCTCACGACGGCGTGTTGTCTGTTTCATACCTGATTAGGGATGGGTACCGAATCCGGTACTTTTAAGGGTACCGACCGAATCACGTCGGTACCACCGAGTACCGATTCACGTGAGATTCACCGGTGCCACATTTCGGTACTGTTTTTTTTTTTTTCGTTCAATGACGTCAACATTTCATTTACCGCGAAACTAAACCTATGAAGTGTGCGTCAACATTCACACTCACAATACACGCTTACCTATGATTTGACTTGATTCGACAACAACGAAGCAGTCGGTGCTGTGCTGTGTGTGCTGTGCTGTGTGTGCTGTGATGTGCTGTGAGGATTGAGGAAAAACACACAGACTTCTTTCCTCAAAGCCGTGGGGTTAGACAGGGGTGCAGTTTGAGTCCAACCCTCTTCAATACATAAGTGAACTGGCAAAAACATTGGAACAAACTGCAGCACCTGGCCTCCCCCTAGCAAACACAGAAGTCAAATGCCTACTGTTTGCAGACGACCTGGTGCTGCTGTCTCCAACAAAAGAAGGGCTACAGCAGCACCTTGATCTTCTGCACACATTTTCCCAGACATGGGCACTGACAGTAAACCTAACCAAAACTAAAGTTATGATATTCCAAAAAAGGCCCAGCCTAGAACAACAACACAAACACAAATTCCTCCTAGACACAATTTCCCTAGAATACACAAAAAACTACACCTATTTCGGCCTTAGCATCAGTGCTGCAGGGAACTTCAACCAAGCTGTGAACGACCTGAGAGACAAAGCAAGAAGGGCTTTTTATGCCATCAAAAGGAACATCAAGTTAGACATTCAAATCTAAATCTGGCTCAAAATATTAGACTCCGTCATAGAACCTATTTCCCTATAGGGTTGCAAAGTCTGGGGCCCACTTGCAAACCAAGACTCTGCATGCAGAATTTTGCAAATCCCAACGGAAAACACCAAATAATGCATGCAGAGCAGAACTAGGAAGATACCCACTAATCATCAAAATCCAAAAAAGAGCATTTCAATTCTACAATCACCTAAAAGAAAGTGACCCAGACACACTCCACAACAAAGCCCTCACCTACAGAGAGACCATTGAGAGATGCCCACTCAGCCAGATGGTTCTGGGACTCTGCTCACAAACACAAGCAGAGCCACCAGACAGAAACCACACTGGACTAAACCAAATTATAAGAAAACAAGAAGAAAACTATCTGACACATTGGAAAGAATCAATCCAATACCAGAGCAAATTGAAATGCTATTTGGCCCTAAACAGAGAGTACACAGTGGCAGAATACCTGAGCACTGTGACTGACCCAAAACTAAGAAGATCCTTGACTAGGTACAGACTCAGCGAGCACAGCCTAGCCATCGAGAAAGGCCGCCATAGGCAGACCTGGCTCCCAAAAGAAGACAGACTATGCACCCACTGCACACAAGAAGAGGTGGAAACCGAGCTCCACTTCTTAACAACCTGCCCACTATACCAAGACATCAGATACATTATACTTCCCACAAATTGCAAACACCCAAAGAGACTTTGAAAACATGGAAAACAACTCAAAACTCCCATACCTACTGGGAGAAATACAACAATGTGCAAACACAGCAGCAAGATTTGTGAGCTGCTGTGACAAGAAAAGGACATCCAACGGAATACAACCACCATAAAGACTGTCAACCATACAAGAAATTCCTTCTGTAATGTACTGATTTCTTTTGTTTTCTCTGTTTGATTGTTTTGTTTTGTTTGGCTTTGGCAATGTAAACGTATGTTTCCCATGTCAATAAAGCCCATTTGAATTGAATTGAATTGAATTGAATTTAATTGAATTGAATTGAGAGAGAGAGAGAGAGGCCTCACTGTTGAAAAGGGAAGGCACAGGAAAACCTGGCTTCCTGCAGAGCAAAGGCTGTGCTGTCATTGCATCCTCAGTGAGCCTGAAACTGAGTTGCACTTCCTCACCAAATGTGAAAAATATAAATATATTAGAGAAACGCATTTAATTTTTTTTAAACTAATAACAAAAGGTTTTCTTGCACTACCAGATACAGGGAAACTACCAGTCCTACTAGGGGAGGACTCAACAAGCTGTGAGCTAGCAGCAGCCTATGTTGCTGCCTGCCATAGACTGAGGGACAGTGAGTGACAGTCACCTGACATGTTTATCCCGTAATATTTTATGTTCTATTTTATGATGATAATTTTTTTATGTACTATGACATTAATATCTGTTTTGTAATCCATGCTTATGTTATTAATCATTTGCTTTGGCAACATGTACAAGTTGAGTGATGCCAATAAAGCCATTTGAATTGAATTGAATTGAATTGAGAGAGAGAGAGAGAGAGAGAGAGAGAGAGAGAGAGAGAGAGAGAGAGAGAGAGAGAGAGAGAGAGAGAGAGAGAGAGAGAGAGAGAGAGAGAGACAGAGAGAGAGACAGGGAGAGACACACACACAGAGACAGAGGGAAGATAGAGAAAGAGAGGGTGATACAGAAACAGAGACAGGGGAAGAGAGAGAGAGACACAGACACAGAGGAAAAAGAGAGAAAGAGAGAGAGAGAGAGAGAGAGAGAGAGAGAGAGAGAGAGAGAGAGAGAGAGAGAGAGAGAGAGAGGAGGAGAGAGAGAGAGGGAGGGAGGGCTGGTGCAACGGCAGAGGCTCAGAGAGAGGACCTCAGGGAGAGGAAGGCAGGCGTGGTGCTGGGAGTGAGGGCAGAGATAATTAAAACAGAATATGCGGAGATAGGTCACTAATAGAATAACTAGACAGCATAACAGCATAGGGCTCCAAATATGTATTTTATGCAAAAGAAAATCGGAGCCCAAGGCAAGTATGAATGTGTGAGAGTCAGTATTTACTTAATGCACGCTACTACATCGCTACTACATCGCAAAACCTCATAACATTTTACATTTAAAAAAAAATAAAAAATCAACTCCGTAGATCATCCTCCATATGTGTGTGTGGGTTTTACAACGTTTAAACAATGGGAAAGCATTAAACCGATCATCTGTCTAAACCTCCTAACTCTATTCGCCCTCAAATCTGTGATTTTTTCATCTGCTGAAAAGTTGGGTTTTTGGAGTTATGAGGTTTTGTCCCGCCAGCAGCGACATGTAGCTCAAAGTGACACATACCACGGAGAAGAAGTATGCATCCAGCAGAGATGGTTTGTGTGACACACCCACGACTATATGGAGAAATTCGTTTTTTTCTTTCTTCGGTGGGCAGATGCATTCCGTTGGCCTTAACGGCTAACGCCGGCCATTCAGGAGACCCCTCCCTCCGCGCTCTATGTGGCGCGGTCCACAGACGCAGACCATTCAGGAGACCCCTCCCTTCTCACTCTATGTGGCGCGGTCCACAGACGCAGACCATCCACGAGACCCCTCCCTCCTAACCTCGTTCCCAGTTTTATCTCCTCCGTGGGATAAAGACTGGTAAAGCACTACGGCCGAAAGTGTGTATGTGGTAGAATTTCCGGTGTATGTACTTCCCCTGGAAGCTGCCTCCGAACGGACCAAACTTTCCCCGAATCCTGTCGGCAAACAAGCTAGAACGTCCCGGTCATGTAGTCAATTCTTCAGGCAAAGCCGTTGCAGTGGCTTATAAACGAGGAAATATTGTGCACTTCACACGTTTCTATAATTGTTTTGTCGAAACTGGAAAGCCTGTAGCCGGTACTTCCTGTACTTCCGTTTGCACACTTTAGGAGGCATAGCTTTACCAGCCTACCTCCCTCCCCACTCTATGTGGCGCAGTCCACAGGTTTTCAAAGTCATATTTAGAGGAATATCTCATTAGGATTAGAGTCTATTACTAATGACATCACTACTCATAGTGTAGTGCGCATAGCGGCTTGGAGGTGAAATGCAGCCTATTCCACAACATTAATTACTCTGTTCTTTTAAAAACTGAAAATATAAATATTAACCATTAACAATTCATTTAGGTAACATAAATAATACTAATTCGTACATTGAAGAAAAAAAATATATATAAAAAAATAATAATAATACATTTGAGAGACCCCCACAGGTGTTGTTGACTATGGGGGCCCAGACTCTATCTATGGGGGCCAAGCCCCCATTGACCCCCCCAATAACTCGAACCCTGACGCAGACCATTCAGGAGACGCCTCCCTCCGCGCTCTATGTGGCGCGGCCCACAGAGGGAGAGCGGCCGGGGCGGCTCTCGGAGACTCTCTGCTGTCGTAGCTCCACATAGCAGCTGCTGAAATCCTCATTACGTTTAGAGAAAATCCCCATCATGGGGGCCTCGGATGAGGGTTCCGGGGGTTAATTTGAATTTGGTTTGCTCCGTCAAAACGCTTTATGCTGCCTCTGGAGCTGCTGCTCTTTCATGCTTCCAGGATTTCACAGCGTAGGCAGTATGCAGTATGCAGTATGCAGTATATGCAGTATATACAGTATGCCGTATGCAGTATACAGTATGCAGTATGCGGTATACAGTATACAGTATGCAGTATGCAGTATACAGTATGCAGTATGCAGTATACATTTACATTTAGTCATTTAGCTGACGCTTTTATCCAAAGCGACTTACAAGTTCTGTACGACAAGCCATCAGGAAGGGCACAACTCTATCAGCTGAGTAACAATGTTCATCAAAGTGTTGAGTGCTACAGTGTAGGTTAGTTTATTAGGACAAGTGCATGACAGTACGGTTAGTTAGGGTTCGATTTTTTTTTATTGTTTTTTTTTTTTTAATTCAGATAATGGTATACAGTATACAGTATGCAGTATACAGTATGCAGTATGCGGTAGGCAGTATGTAGTATGCAGTATGCAGTATACAGTATGCAGTATGCAGTAGGCAGTAGGCAGTATATGCAGTATGCCGTATGCCGTATGCAATACAGGACAGTGTTACCATCAATCGGTCGGTTAGGATTTCTCTTTTGTATTGTTTGCTTGTTAGGCGTTTACACTGTTAGATAGAAAAATAGATGTGTTTAAATAACAAGATATAAACCCATTATAGAGGTTTAACAAATTGTAATATAATCTCACAATGTCCCACGCAAAAAGCCCACACAAGCATAGTGTCACTTAGAAGTGGTGCTTTAATCGCAATCAAGTATCCAAATACCAAGTCAGAGTCAATTATAATAATTATAGGAACCATCAGTTAGAGAGGAACCATCAGTTAGAGAGGAACCATCAGTTAGAGAGGAACCATCAGTTAGAGAGGAACCATCAGTTAGAGAGGAACCATCAGTTAGAGAGGAACCATCAGTTACAGAGGAACCATTTTTTACAGAGAACCATCAGTTAGAGAGGAACCATCAGTTAGAGAGGAACCAGCAGTTACAGAGGAACCATCAGTTAGAGAGGAACCATCAGTTAGAGAGGAACCATCAGTTAGAGAGGAACCATCAGTTAGAGAGGAACCATCAGTTACAGAGGAACCATTTTTTACAGAGAACCATCAGTTAGAGGAACCAGCAGTTACAGAGGAACCATCAGTTAGACTCAGGGGTGGGCAATTATTTTTCCCATGGGGCCGAATGAGCAACTGAAAATATGTTGGAGGGCCGGGCCAAAATTCCAAACTCAATTATGCATAATATACATTTTATTTCTATATAAAAAGCAGTAAATGGCATTGTTTTGACCCCTGGTAAGAGTGTATGTTATTATTTGGCAATTAAAAAGTGAGGTTAGCTTTCAAAAATATCATTTATTCAAATAGAATTTATTTTCAAAATGATAAACAAAATGTGAAACATTAATAACAAAGGGCATTTTGAGTTTCATATACTATTGAAACAAGGATTTTCTTAGCCTTCTAAAGACATCACATCATCTTATAGCCAAAATAAACAAGACATGTCACTGAACTGTGTAAAGAAAAGTGTCCCAGTTTTGTAGCCTTTTTTACTTTACATGCCTATATTAAACATTTAATGTTTTCAGAACTGTGCAAAAAAAAGAAAAAAAAAAGATCAAGTGTCCCATTTCGCTTGTTATATTTCCACATTTTAGTGTTCTTCAGTTCAGTTTTCATTCAGTGTGAGAAATCCAGTCTCTGTTGAGCTTTAACAAGTCCATCAAAGTCAGGTTGCCTGTCTGAGGTGGAGATGTGACGCACAGCTGCCAGATGTTCATCAGTGAGAGAGGATCTGTACCTGGACTTGGTAAACGTCATGACTGAGAATGTCTGTTCACATAATGTAGGTGGATCCAAAGAGAACCAACATCTTCTGAGCATGTCTCCTCATGTTTGGAAAGTTCTCCTCCTTGAGAGCAGAGTAGAACTCTAGCAGTGATGCTGACTTAAAGTGCTCTTTCAGTAGTGAATCAGACTGTAAGTCAATGAGTTGAAGCTGAACAACTATCAACACTGCAGGTAAAGGGAGAGGAAACCAGCTGCATTTCATCCTCAACCTTTTTGAAATCTTGAAAACGCCTTGAAAATTCATCATGCAGTGCTCCCAACATGGATGAGTACCTGTGCCGGTGATCAGCTGATGGTTTGACTTATTTCAGGGTTTTCATGTGTTTGAGATTGTTGCTGCCTAGTTGCCTTGAAATTAATTGCAACTTTGTCATGAAGGCTTTCACATGGCTATGCATTTCATGAGCAAAAATGCCCTTGCCCTGCAGTTGTGTGTTCAGTAGGGATGGGTACCGTTCACATTTGAACCGATACGGTACCGGTACCTGTGAATCGATACCGGTACCCAACGGTACCTTTTTTCTGTACTTTAGTCTCTAAAAATTTAATCTACCTACCTCAGTTGTGAAAAAAAAATCCAAACTTCAAATAACCACACTCTCTACCGTTTTCGGCTTGCCCCGACTGCTTTGTTGTTGAATCAAGTCAAATCCTAGGTAAGCGTATATTGTGCGTGTGAACGTTGACATGAAAAGAAAAAAGTTAAAAAAAAAAAAAACGTTTTTTCTAATTATCATGTAATCTTTCGCGGGCCGGTCAGAATCATCCGTACAATGCCCAGGTCTGCTCTAACTGATGGTTCCTCTAACTGATGGTTCCTCTAACTGCTGGTTCCTCTAACTGATGGTTCCTCTAACTGATGGTTCTCTGTAACGTAAGGTTATTCTATAACCCTAGTTATATGAGTATAGCGAGTGCTCTGCTCTATTGGAACTATCCCTTTATCCAGTCTAATATTGAATAATTTTCTCCACATGCAATTCAAAGTGCCAGGGCCTGCTATTCTCACGGCTACGCCAATTGTTGTAGCACAAGCTAAACAGCTAACTCTAGGCTAACTGATAGCATCAAGCTAACGTTCCCAGCCGAGCGCAGCCGGCAGCTAACGTCGTAGCAAACAGCTAACTGGCTAACAGTTAGCTCAAACCGGCTATCGCTAGCCACTAGCTCACGCAGAAGCAAGCTAAGCGGCTACCACTGAAAACTGTACAACGTGAGAAAAGCAATACAGGCCAACACTTCAGACAGCCGCTGTCTTTTCCTCTTCTCATCCGAAGAAAAAAAGGGAAAAAAGGCAACACACGTCTCTCTTCAGAACGGTGTCTACCAGACACAGCGGTGTCGGCAACAAGTCCCTCGCGGACTATAGCCGACCTGAGCATGGAGATATTCTCATAACAAACACCAAGCTCACCTCCCTCGCACCGGGTGCTTTTCATGGCCAGCACGGCGACAGTGGGTATCCGTTTGTTTAGAGACCCAGGGAATTTAACCGCCGATTCGGAATCACGGTCCCAGGAAAACAAAGCTCTTACTTGAGGATGAGCTAATGTTAACATGGGTCATCAAGCTAGAACCCCCTCCACGCCGCTAAGGGGCAGCGAAAAGGATCCCAGCCTGGAGCCGACCTTCGTAAGCTGTGTAGTTGTTCCCCCCACAACCAACACACCTGGTGCCTGCGTCGCAAAAAAACATCGCCCGCCCAGAGAGGCCTTCAGCCCCCACCCGGCCGATCGCCTCCAAAGCCAAGTGTCCAGCTGCAGAGCCGGAGGCAATGCCGGCGGGGATTGCTCAGCGACGCAAGCCCCTAATACGAAACGCCGGTGGAGGTCAGAATGATCATCATCTTCTAGACACTGCGGTGGCGAAGACATTATCGCTGTATTTCCTCGAAAAATAGTGAGAGAGAAAACAAAGATATAATGTCAACGCAGCTCCTTTCCTCCAAACGTAACTCCTTTCCAATAACTATTTCGGCACTAAACTCAAGTGGTGTATACAGACACTTTTCGGTGGTGAAAATAGGGAAGGAGCTGTTAGTATGGCCATGACCCCGCTTATGTAGAGGAGCGGATGTGGGTGTGGCCAGGCGGATGGGTGTGTACATGTGGAGAAAAATTATTCAGTGCTAGAGTGGATAAAGGGATAGTTCCACTAGAGCGCAGAGCGTAAGCTATACGATATATAACCATCAGTTACAGAGAACCATCAGTTACAGAGGAACCATCAGTTAGAGAGGAACCATCAGTTAGAGGAACCAGCAGTTAGAGAATATTACTAGATCGCTCCTAGCTTCATCTGTGGTCCCTGCAGAATCTCCCCCTCCTCCCCCGCAATCCAATACCCTCCATTTGTCCCCTTTGTCTCCCACCCCGACATCCTGTCTACCTGTGTGACACCAGCGGTTTAAAAAAAAATTAAGGAAAAACTGAACAGTTTACCGCTGGCCACTAGTGTCTCATTAGTACTGCTGACCGGCTTAGCTGGTCGGCCATTTTGTTTTCACGGCCATTCGCTCATTCTGCGTCGGGTGGATACGTTCATTCACTCATTCATGTGAGTCTGTTTATATCACTATTGAATGTTTATGTACATTATATAGCGATAGGGCTGACCCCTATTAGTCGATTAGTCGACTAATCGGTCGAAAGGAGCCGTAGTCGACTAGCCAACCTCTTAGTCGAATACAAAAAATATATATATATATATATATTTATAATATTTATTTATTTTTAATTTTTTTTATCATTCTTTCCAAAAGAAAATAGACCTAGAAGCGTGGCTAACGCTAATGGCACGCATACCAGAGGCTAAAACAGGCACAGAGGCACTGAAAGAGGGTTTCACCCATCTAATGAACACACTAGACTAGACAAATATCAAGATGTATCCATCAGTGGACCAATTGCATGCTTTTGCAGAGGACAAGAAGCCTTCAGTCGACTCCTTCAGACATTAAGCACCGCCCACAGCCCAAATGGAATCATAAAAAATAAAAATATATAAAAAAAATTTAAAAAGATTTACAAATATTATACTTTTTTTTTTCTTCTTTTTTTTACCAATAGTCGACTAACGGCAAATTTTGGCCAATCATAGTCGACCATCCAAATTCTTAGTCGGGGACAGCCCTAATATATATATGCATCATTATAGTGTTGTCATGCATTTATGTTGGTGGTACTTTGTCAGCTGATGTCGCTGTCCGTCATTAAATACTGAAACTGACGACACGAGGAGTGTGTTTCTTCATGACGACACCATGAATGAGTGAATTAACTAGCATAGCGTCGCAGACTCGGTAACCTGACGTCACCTGACCGGGTCACCTGACGTCACCAGACCGGGTCACCTGACGTCACCAGCCCGGGTCACCTGACGTCACCAGACCGGGTCACCTGACGTCACCAGACCGGGTCACCTGATGTCACCAGCCCGGGTCACCTGACGTCACCAGACCGGGTCACCTGACGTCACCAGACCGGGTCACCTGACGTCACCAGACCGGGTCACCTGACGTCACCAGCGCCAGTGCGTTCCCCCGGCAACAGCTGTTCATTTATGCCGTATAGGCCGTGGGGAAAAGACACGCCAGGGCTCGTCCCGACGACGTGACCGACGGGCCTGTGGGCAGAGCAGGCGGCGTACAACCCTCAACCCCTAACCGGCGGCAATTAGGACAAGAGATAGTACCACACAAGTCCTCCGAGCTGTGGATCAGTGTTGCAGCGGCGGTAATTCACCGTGTCAAGGACCACACGCTTCCAGTAGAACAGACACTCCTACCAAGGCTCCGTCTGCACCGAGGGCCGCTCTCTCTCTCTCTCTCCAGCGCTCACAGCCGGGACGCGTGTAGCTTATTCCCAGCGGAAGAGTGCGTCGCGTGCTTCCGCGTTTTCCCTGATTGGCTGCGACGCGGCATGTGACCATGTGACCGCGGCAGAGCGAGAGAGCGGCAGTGCGGAAATAGGCTGTCTGTTGCCATTCTCTAAGACAAACTCTAACCTTAACCAGCTCCTTAACAGCGCCTAAACTTAACCCTTCTAACCTTAACCAACTCCGAAACAATGCCTAACCTTAACCTTAACCAACTCCGAAACAATGCTTAAAGTTAACATGCCTAAACTTAACCGGCGAAAGAATGCACGTTAAAAAAAATAAAAATAAAAAATGTTTAAGGGAATCGAACTTGTCACCAACGGACCGCAGGATACACAGCAAGGCAGCGCTGCCAGTTGAGCTAGTTGTCGATGGCAAAATAGGGGGGATTACTGCTACATAATGCTGCCGCGGCAGAGCGGAGCGGCTAGACACAAGTTGGTTGCCTTTAATATTTAGGCAGCCGGGACAGGAAAAGCTCTTCTAAGAGCGGCACCCGGCACCCGGCACCTCTCTGGATTTCCATCCCATATGCCGGTTAATCACTTTGTCCTTTGCCTCTCATCCGTCTCTGCCTCATTAGCTCGCCGGGACAGGTGTCTTTCCACTTCACTCCCAGCTATAGGTTGGTTCGGCCTAATTGACTGTGTAATGATCCAATCACACGCCTCCTGCGCGCCACCGGCTCCCCGGGGAGGGCGGGACGCGGCGCCGTTGGCCTCCTCCTCCTCCTGGGGAGAGCCGCGTTGAACCGTTCAAAAAAAAAAAAGGGGACATTTTACCTTGAGGTCGTATTGATTTTGGGGGGGAAAAACAATAATAATTCAAGCTGCTACTACGGATATCTGTTACATTTGTAATGTCTGTTTATTAAAACGTTTCTAAGTAATAATAGACCTTGAATCGTTAGGCTACTGTGGGTTCAAACAGTCTTCCAGAATCTACTGTATGTGAGTAGACGCCACATCTCTCCCGTCAATCTCCTGCATCCACTCAACCAGGCCGCGGCAGGATATGATGTAATGAAACTTTATGCTTTAGAAGACTAGGGTTGTTGTTATTGTGGTTGTTGTTGTTGTTGTTGTTGTTGTTGTTGTTGTAGCATCTACACCTCACAGAACATGCAATGAGGGTTAGAAATCTTTCTTTAACACAGTGCACTGTTTTGATTGTTTTGAGGTGTATTAAACTATTGTGTGCTTCCAACATGGCTGCCTGTAACGATTGGTAACCACTTTCAAATTCACTTTCAAATAAATGTCTGTTCTGTGGTAGAGTCGGTAACATCCTGGATAAGCATGATATTACTGTTCCACTCTGACCCGTTTACCAGATCCAGTAATAACACTACTACTATATATTTATTTGTAAAATACATATTTCTCATATGAACACATGGTAACCGTAGTTTCTTACAACATGGAGGAGGAATTGCCATTCTAAACTCTAATTCCAATGTATGCTTTTTTTAAAAGGTAGTGCCAAAATCACATTGTCCGGAAGGACGCCTTGACATGGTTGATTTGTAGGTAGCGGCGAGCGGGAGTGGTAAGGTAAGGTAAGGTAAGGTAAGGTAAGGTAAGGTAAGGTAAGGGATAGGTAAGGTAAGGTAAGGTAAGGTAAGGTAAGGTAAGGTAATGTAATGTAAGGGATAGGTAAGGTAAGGTAAGGTAAGGTAAGGTAAGGTAAGGGATAGGAAAGGTAAGGTAAGGTAAGGTAAGGTAAGGTAAGGTAAGGTAAGGGATAGGTAAGGTAAGGTAAGGTAAGGTAAGGTAAGGTAATGTAATGTAAGGGATAGGTAAGGTAAGGTAAGGTAAGGTAAGGTAAGGTAAGGGATAGGAAAGGTAAGGTAAGGTAAGGTAAGGTAATGTTAGGTAAGGTAAGGTAAGGTTAGGTAAGGGATAGGTAAGGTAAGGTAAGGTAAGGTAAGGGATATGTAAGATAAGGTAAAGTAAGGTAAGGGATAGGTAAGGTAAGGTAAGGTAAGGTTAGGTAAGATAAAGTAAGGTAAGGTAAGGTAAGGTTAGGTAAGATAAAGTAAGGTAAGGTAAGGGATATGTAAGGTAAGGTAAGGTAAAGTAAGGTAAGGTAAGGTAAAGTTAGGTAAGGTAAAGTAAGGTAAGGTAAAGTTAGGTAAGGTAAGGTAAGGTAAAGTAAGGTAAGGTAAGGTAAAGTAAGGTAAGGGATATGTAAGGTAAGGTAAGGTAAAGTAAGGTAAGGTAAGGTAAAGTTAGGTACAGTAAAGTAAGGTAAGGTAAAGTTAGGTAAGGTAAGGTAAAGTTAGGTAAGGTACAGTTAGGTAAGGTAAGGTAAAGTTAGGTAAGGTAAAGTAAGGTAAGGTAAGGTAAAGTTAGGTAAGGTAAGGTAAAGTTAGGTAAGGTAAAGTTAGGTAAGGTAAGGTAAAGTTAGGTAAGGTAAGGTAAGGTAAGGTACGGTAAGGTAAGGTAAAGTAAAGTAAGGTAAGGTAAGGTAAGGTAAGGTAAGGTAAGGTAAGGTAAGGTAAGGTAAGGTAAGGTAAGGTAAAGTAAAGTAAGGTAAGGTAAGGTAAGGTAAGGTAAAGTAAAGTAAGGTAAGGTAAGGTAAGGTAAGGTAAGGTAAGGTGAGGTAAGGTAAGGTAAGGTGAGGTAAGGTAAGGTAAGGTAAGGTAAGGTGAGGTAAGGTAAGGTAAAGTAAGGTAAGGTTATGTAAGGTTAGGTTAGGTAAGGTAAAGTAAGGTAAGGTAAAGTAAGGTAAGGTAAGGTAAGGTAAGGTAAGGTAAGGTAAGGTAAGGGATATGTAAGGTAAGGTAAGGTAAGGTAAGGAATAGGTTTGTAAACAACTTTTTAGGTTGACAATCATGACAAAGGCTTTGCAGCTTTTGATCAAAGGTGTCCTTCCGGGTGATGGGAACTAGACACCTACAGACAGAAGCTAATCTAAGGAACGTCAGCAATTACTTCCCTGAGTGGTGAGTCCATTATGTGGTCATCGACTGGAGGAATGGCACCAATCACCCACTGTAGCAATCTGTCCGTCCGTTACCATGGAAACGGCCTGGGTGAATAGGGGTTTAAGTGGAGAGCATGGGGAGACTGCCGACACCTGCTCTCTCTCTCTCTCTCTCTCTCTCTCTCTCTCTCTCTCTCTCTCTCTCTCTCTCTCTCTCTCTCTCTCTCTCTCTCTCTCTCTCTCTCTCTCTATCCCTCTCTCGCTCTCTCTCTCTCTCCCTCTATCTATCTCTCTCTTTCTCTCTCTCTCCCTCTCTCTCTTTCTCTCTATCCCCCGCTCTTTCTCTCTCTCCCTCTCTCTTTCTCTCACTCTCTCTTTCTCTCTCTCTCTCTCTCTCTCCCTCACTCCCTCTCTCTTTCTCTCACGCACACACACACACACACACACACACACACACACACACACACACACACACACACACACACATGTCCATTACACACCTCCTTTTCATGTGGGTTTTCTATTAGTCTGTCTTGTTATTGTGTTTTCAAGCAGCATTTTTTACTTGGGCTACAACACATTTGCAATTCTCTGAGTTCTAATGTGGACGATGCCTCAAGCAGCAGAGAGAGCAGAGCTTTCCGTTCATATATATCTTATCATCTTATTATCTTTGCATTGCAAGGGAAACATCACTTTTAATTAACAACCTCACATAAACAACGGAAACGTGAAATCAAAGTAACAGTAATTTGACTTAAGTAGGGCATTTTTATGCTTAACACCTCTGCCAAGTATACTCTCAGAAAAGTACATATGGGTAGAAATATACTTTTAACTAGGGTGCATTATTATTATCATGGATGCGTTACAAGTTGTTTCTAGGGAGCATCATTATTATCATGGATGCTTGTTACAAGTTGTTTCTAGGGTGCATCATTATTATCATGGATGCTTGTTACAAGTTGTTTCTAGGGTGCATCATTATTATCATGGATGCTTGTTACAAGTTGTTTCTAGGGTGCATCATTATTATCATGGATGCGTTACAAGTTGTTTCTAGGGAGCATCATTATTATCATGGATGTGTTATAAGTTGTTTCTAGGGAGCATCATTATTATCATGGATGCTTGTTACAAGTTGTTTCTAGGGTGCATCATTATTATCATGAATGTGTTACAAGTTGTTTCTAGGGTGCATCATTATTACCATGGATGCGTTACAAGTTGTTTCTAGGGTGCATCATTATTACCATGGATGCGTTACAAGTTGTTTCTAGGGTGCATCATTATTATCATGGATGCTTGTTACAAGTTGTTTCTAGGGTGCATCATTATTATCATGGATGCTTGTTACAAGTTGTTTCTAGGGAGCATCATTATTATCATGGATGCTTGTTACAAGTTGTTTCTAGGGTGCATCATTATTATCATGAATGTGTTACAAGTTGTTTCTAGGGTGCATCATTATTACCATGGATGCATTACAAGTTGTTTCTAGGGAGCATCATTATTATCATGGATGCGTTACAAGTTGTTTCTAGGGAGCATCATTATTATCATGGATGCTTGTTACAAGTTGTTTCTAGGGTGCATCATTATTATCATGGATGTGTTACAAGTTGTTTCTAGGGTGCATCATTATTATCATGGATGCGTTACAAGTTGTTTCTAGGGTGCATCATTATTATCATGAATGTGTTACAAGTTGTTTCTAGGGTGCATCATTATTACCATGGA
>NC_140170.1:185449655-185466464 GCF_963971535.1 Notolepis coatsorum
ATTATCTTAGTATTCTAAAAATGCAATTACAGAATGGTAAAGAGTTTGTAGATGGAAATAGCTCATGTTGTATTATCTAGGGATCAAGAGCCAGTCTGTCTCCCCATAGACTATGAAAACGGTTGTGTCAGCAGAAGAAATTGTGTAACATGTGGTCACAGGACACCCTCAGACATGTTTCTGCTGGAATGTGACCAAAAATAAGTGGACGTGAACAGGCAGGCAGGGTCTCCCCCCTCCCTCTCGCTCTCTGTCTCCCCCTCCCCCTCTCTCTCTCTCTCCCCTCGGATAAAAAGGGCGAATGGCGACTCACTAGAGACACGACTCACACCAGAAGGAACCTGGAGAGACTCGCCACACACACCCGGTGACACTCAGAGGAGACGGAGAAGGATCCCTGCAGAGCCAAGCCGTGACACAGAGGGACTGAGACCCGATGACAGACGAAATCGCTTCGCATCAGGAGAAGCGCTGACACACCAGAAAGGACCTGAAGACCCAGAGACATGGGGACAGACGATGACAGAGATCGCATCGCAACTGGAGCGCTGAAAACCTCCACCGACAGAGGGAGACTCGCCACTCAAGCTACTGAAGAGCCGATGACTCAGAGAGCCATTGAGACCAGATGACCGAGCCGAGGTTCATAGCGGACTCCGCCGATACGAAATCAAGCACTCCCTGCCTGATCGGCGAGGAGACCAGGTTGTCTTGACAACCAGACCAGCGAACCACAAGAGAGGACTCGGTGTTGGCCATGGACAACCTAAGACAGCGAACAGCACCGAGAGACGACAACAGCCAAATGAAAGAGACGATGTACTGTTTTAATTCCTAAAGCTGTTTTATTAATAAACACCGCCGCCCGTTGATTTTGACCATATCGTCAGTCTCCTCTTACTTGAAACCGAACATCTGAAAATACCTAAAACCATGCAGAGGAAAGGGTGAAATAGAACACTATACGATCAATGAACTTAGATAGAGAATACATGAATTAAGAAGATACACTTCATCCTCTTCTCAGACCTGTGAGGCAAAGCACTGCTGCACACACATCCTGCCGGCTAGCAAGCTATGCGCCCCGGCATGTTGATACGATAGTAGCCCCTTTAGCTGCACTCGGTGCATCAGTGACGATAGCTATGAGCTAGCTAACGCTACAAGCTCAAACACCTTATAACTACTACTATTGTCGTGTCCATAAGTTCCTTGGCAGAATACTTGTGATGACAAAGGTATACAAAGAGGAGAGAACCATTTGAAATTGGGTGATGTTATGAGTTTCGGCTACCAAGCTAAGCTAAGCTAAGCTACGTTAGCTAACTTAGCTAGCTTCTAACGGTGTATACACAATATGTACAACGACACAATGATTTTCATTAGTACAAATATGGTAACATGGTTGTGGCTTTTACAAATAGTTGTTAGCTTTAGAGATGGATGGCTATGATCACGGAGCAATAGTGTTGTTAGGTGAAACAGATACATTTTCATTCATTACTCCTCGGCTAGTAGTAGCAAGGCTCTCTGCCTGCCACTAGCTGTGTGTGACTCTCAGCGCCCCCTGGTGAGCCCCCTGGTGCCCTGCACCTGCCGTCACGACATCATTTCGATTACACGTGCACGTTATGAACCATTTATTAAAATATCCACGTGCGTGGTGATTGTGTTGGGCAGACAAAATGTTTGATAAACTGGGTCAATTTCAATATATTTTGTTTCTTCTTCATGAAAGTCACTGTTGGCCTAGTCCACATTGTTTATTGAACAAAAATACAACCTGCAAGTTGGCCTTTAACCTTTCACTGCCACACTACAGAAGGTTAACCGTCTGTAGTGTGGTAGTGAACCTTCTGTAGTGTGGTAGTGAAAGGGTTAACGTTCTGTAGTGTGGCAGTGCAGGGGTTAATCCTTTGTCATGTGGTTGTGAAAAGGTTAACCCTTTGGTAGTGTGGTAGTGAAAGGGTTAATAATCCCCTGTGGACATTGAGGTGGCATAGAACATGGGGGATGGGGGGGGGGTAAGATAATAATATAAATATGGAGCTTTCATTGTAGCCATACTGATAATATCGGACATCCCTAGTAGAAACAGATTCCATATATCTTTAGTCTCCAGGACAACAGAAGGATCCCTAGACACAGGTTCCATAGATCTTAGTCTCCAGGACAACAGACGGATCCCTAGACACAGGTTCCATAGATCTTTAGTCTCCAGGACAATAGAAGGATCCCTAGAAACAGGTTCCATAGATCTTTAGTCTCCAAGACAACAGAAGAATCCCTAGAAACAGGATCCATAGATCTTAGTCTCCAGGACAACAGAAAGATCCATAGAGACAGGTTCCATAGATCTTTAGTCTCCAAGACAACAGAAGAATCCCTAGAAACAGGATCCATAGATCTTTAGTCTCCAAGACAACAGAAGAATCCCTAGAAACAGGATCCATAGATCTTTAGTCTCCAGGACAACAGAAAGATCCCTAGACACAGGTTCCATAGATCTTAGTCTCCAGGACAACAGAAGGATCCCTAGACACAGGTTCCATAGATCTTTTAGTCTCCAGGACAACAGAAGGATCCCTAGACACAGGTTCCATAGATCTTTAGTCTCCAGGACAATAGAAGGATCCCTAGAAACAGGATCCATAGATCTTTAGTCTCCAGGACAACAGAAGAAATCCCTAGAAACAGGATCCATAGATCTTTAGTCTCCAAGACAACAGAAAGATCCCTAGACACAGGCTCCATAGATCTTCAGTCTCCAGGGTCTGCTGGATGGAGCTGATAGAATGCTGTAGCGCTCTGTCTGTCTGTCTTGTACCTTCTTTCCTAAGCATTTTTATTATTGTGTGTGTTATTGTGTTGTTGTCTTTTACACGGTGACCACACTCAACTCTACTTGACCTTGAAATAGAGGCAGGAAGGAGGAGGAGTGGAAGGAGAGAGAGAAGAGAGAGAGAGAGAGAGAGAGAGAGAGAGAGAGAGAGAGAGATAGAGAGAGAGAGAGAGAGAGAGAGAGAGAGAGAGAGAGAGAGAGAGAGAGAGAGAGAGAGAGAGAGAATGAATGAATGAATGAAAACTTTATTTAACAGATTGCAGAATGGGTACAATACAGTACGGCTCAATACATACAATTGTTAAGGGGATGCAGACCTGAGAAAGACGTTTGTCTTGTTTCCATCAGGGTCCCCCATTTTCAATTCATATAGACATATATGACATACATGACATACAGATAGTCAGTACTGCTACATCTATACATTATGACATACCAGATTTGCAAATACAGTACTGTTTGTGATACAGAAGGAGTCAAGAAAAGGGAGTATATACATTTGACGTAGAAACTGTACATTGGAGGAGGTTGGGTGGGGGGGGGTTGGGTACATTGGGATATTGACAACCATACTGGGTAATTTACATTGGAGGTGGTTGGGGGGGGGCGGGGGACACTGTATAAACAAGTAACACTGTACATTGAGGGGGGGGGGGGGGGAGAGACACTGTACAAACAAACACAATTGTACATTGAACTATTGACAAAACCATACTAGGTAAATGACTGTACATTGGAGGGGTTGGGTTAGGATATTTACAGGGGCCAGTGTTGAATTGCAGTCTCCCGTAGGTGTCCCTTGAGAGAGGTTTTGAAAGTGGGTAGTGATCCACATTCCTTTACAGCTTTGGGTAGGGCGTTCCACATTGATGTGGCATAATTGCGAAACGTGTTTAGTCCCTTATTTGAGCCGAATCTGGGTTTAACATGATTTGTGGAGCTCCCTCTGGTGTTGTGATCGTGGTATTCACTGACCTTTGGGAAGTATTTTGACATGTACATGGGTACCTTGGTCGTGTAGTGTATCTTGTAGACCAGGCCCATTGCAAGTTGTTGTACTCTGTCGTCTACTCTAAGCCATCCTAGGTTGTCAAAGTGGGCAGGGGTGAGGTGGGTTCTAGGAGTAAGGTCAAGCAGTAGTCTGACCAGTTTGTTTTGAGATGTTTGTAATTTTGTTTTTAGCGCCTTGAGAGAGAGAGAGAGAGAGAGAGAGAGAGAGAGAGAGAGAGAGAGAGAGAGATTGAGGGCAGGAGGGAGGGAGGAAGTTAATAGGAGAAAAATAATCCAACCAATCAAACAAACCGTTGGAAACTAGCTAGGTATTAAACTTATCAGCCTGTTCATCATCAATTCCCCGGCTTTGATCCAAGATGGCCGTGACGTGTGTAATAGGCTGACGGCCGGGAGAGATAAACCATAATTGCCATAACAATTTTTCCCTTTGAACATCTTCTCTCTCTCTCTCCTCACTCTGTTTCAGGATAACATCTCCAGGTTATGGATGCGTTACTACCTTCACACCTCCAGAGCCCCTTCCCGCTGATCACAGATCTGACGCTCTCAAAAAATAAATGAATTAAACGGTGTCTTTATCCAACGGTCACTGTGGGTATATTATGTTTCAGCTGGCGCGCCGGGTTTAGACCGAGAGTGAATCGGTTGCAACGGTTCTCTTTTCTGCTAGCGGGGGGGGGGGGGGGGGGGGGGGGGGGCATTTTAAAAGACAGCTATAGAACAGATAAGACACAGAATATAGAAGCATGTATGAACACAGTGATATGGATTTGATTGATTTTGATTGATTATTCTATGCACACAAAGTGCCCAAACCCTCTTTTTAAATGGCAAATGGCTGCGTCTACACAGTATATAGCAGCTTTTATCCAAAGCGCTTTGCAACTTGTTCCTCACATTTAACCCATTCACTCACACATTCACATTCACACCGACGGCGGAGGCGAGACCGTGCAAGGTGCCGACCTGCTCGTTGGGAGCAGTTAGGGGGTTAAGTGTCTTGCTCAAGGACACTTCGACACGCTGCCCGGGGGGAGGAGCCGGAATCAAACCAGGAACCTCCGGTTTACCAGACGACTGCTCTACCTCCCGAGCCAATGTCGCCCCAACAGAAATATGGTTGCAGTGTTCCATTACTCCATTACACATTACATTTCATTATCTAAATACAGGTTACAGCTCGGTCTTAACCCTTTCACTGACACACAACAGAAGGTTTTAACCCTTTACTATCACACAACCGACGGCGATGCTCCATCACAGTGTGATAGTAAAAGGCTACCCTTCTGTATTGTCACAGTGAAAGGGTTAACCGGCTGTTGTGTGGCAGTGAAAGGGTTCAACAAAGAACTCTGCCTCCTCTCCCATCATTTCAACCTTCATTTAAAAATCGGACCCCATTGTCCTTTTTTTTTAGCAGGATGGATATGAAAAACTCGAGTTGTGCATCAGGAAGGGAACCTTCTTTGTAGCAGATTTGATTTGCAGAGCTTGCATCACGTTCAAATTATATTTTTAACCCCAGAGGGGTTTCCGCTGAACATGAAATCTTAGCAACACGCTCGCCCAGTAGAACTGTTGACCACTAGGAGCTGCCCAGTACAACCAGTCTGACACTGTTGACCACTAGGAGCTGCCCAGTACAACCAGTCTGACACTGTTGACCACTAGGAGCTGCCCAGTACAACCAGTCTGACACTGTTGACCACTAGGAGCTGCCCAGTACAACCAGTCTGACACTGTTGACCACTAGGAGCTGCCCAGTACAACCACAGTCTGGCACTGTCGATCACTAGGAGCTGCCCAGTACAACCAGTCTGACACTGTTGACCACTAGGAGCTGCCCAGTACAACCACAGTCTGACACTGTTGACCACTAGGAGCTGCCCAGTACAACCACAGTCTGACACTGTTGACCACTAGGAGCTGCCCAGTACAACCACAGTCTGGCACTGTCGATCACTAGGAGCTGCCCAGTACAACCACAGTCTCACACACTGTTGACCACTAGGAGCTGCCCAGTACAACCACAGTCTGACACTGTTGACCACTAGGAGCTGCCCAGTACAACCAGTCTGACACTGTTGACCACTAGGAGCAGCCCAGTACAACCACAGCCTCACACACTGTTGACCACTAGGAGCTGCCCAGTACAACCCCAGTCTCACACACTGTTGACCACTAGGAGCTGCCCAGTACAACCACAGTCTGACACTGTTGAGCACTAGGAGCTGCCCAGTACAACCACAGTCTGACACTGTTAACCACTAGGAGCTGCCCAGTACAACCACAGTCTCACACACTGTTGACCACTAGGAGCTGCCCAGTACAACCACAGTATGACACCGTTGACCACTAGGAGCTGCCCAGTACAACCAGTCTGACACTGTTGACCACTAGGAGCTGCCCAGTACAACCAGTCTGACACTGTTGACCACTAGGAGCTGCCCAGTACAACCACAGTTTGGCACTGTTGACCACTAGGAGCTGCCCAGTACAACCACAGTCTGACACTGTTGACCACTAGGAGCTGCCCAGTACAACCACAGTCTCACACACTGTTGACCACTAGGAGCTGCCCAGTACAACCACAGTCTGACACTGTTGACCACTAGGAGCTGCCCAGTACAACCACAGTCTGACACTGTTGACCACTAGGAGCTGCCCAGTACAACCACAGTCTGACACTGTTGACCACTAGGAGCTGTCCAGTACAACCACAGTCTGACACTGTTGACCACTAGGAGCTGCCCAGTACAACCACAGTCTCACACACTGTTGACCACTAGGAGCTGCTCAGTACAACCACAGTCTCACACACTGTTGACCACTAGGAGCTGCCCAGTACAACCACAGTCTGACACTGTTGACCACTAGCTGCCCAGTAAAACCACAGTCTGACACTGTTGACCACTAGGAGCTGCCCAGTACAACCAGTCTGACACTGTTGACCACTAGGAGCAGCCCAGTACAGCCACAGTCTCACACACTGTTGACCACTAGGAGCTGCCCAGTACAACCCTAGTCTGACTCTGTTGACCACTAGGAGCTGCCCAGTACAACCACAGTCTGACACTGTTGACCACTAGGAGCTGCCCAGTACAACCACAGTCTCACACTGTTGACCACTAGGAGCTGCCCAGTACAACCACAGTCTGACACTGTTGACCACTAGGAGCTGCCCAGTACAACCACAGTCTCACACTGTTGACCACTAGGAGCTGCCCAGTACAACCACAGTCTGACACTGTTGACCACTAGGAGCTGCCCAGTACAACCACAGTCTCACACTGTTGACCACTAGGAGCTGCCCAGTACAACCACAGTCTGACACTGTTGACCACTAGGAGCTGCCCAGTACAACCACAGTTTGACACTGTTGACCACTAGGAGCTGCCCAGTACAACCACAGTCTGACACTGTTGACCACTAGGAGCTGCCCAGTACAACCACAGTCTGACACTGTTGACCACTAGTAGCTGCCCAGTACAACCACAGTCGGACAATGTTGACCACTAGGAGCTGCCCAGTACAACCACAGCCTGACACTGTTGACCACTAGGAGCTGCCCAGTACAACCACAGTCTGAGACTGTTGACCACTAGGAGCTGCCCAGTACAACCACAGTCTGACACTGTTGACCACTAGAAGCTGCCCAGTACAACCACAGCCTGACACTGTTGACCACTAGGAGCTGCCCAGTACAACCCCAGTCTCACACACTGTTGACCACTAGGAGCTGCCCAGTACAACCCCAGTCTGACACACTGTTGACCACTAGGAGCTGCCCTCAAGTCAAGTCAAGTCAAGAGTTTTATTTGTCACGGCATACAAGTATACAATGAAATGCGGGTGGTCTTGCCCGCAACGATGTGCAATACAGTTGTTACGAAGGATCAGATTAAACCGAATATATATATTTATTGATTGACATATATTGCATAATATTTGTATATCGTTTGATATCCCTTGTGTATTCCTTGTACATATACACGGAATATCCCTTTAACCTAGTACAGACCATAATATTTCGTTCTCCTATTGGACAGCGGTCCCTTGGGCGCCATTGCCATACCTCCAAGGTCTGGTTCAAAGTCACCGCCAAAGACTTGCCTGGACATGAACGGTTCTGCGCAAGGATATGAGACAGGAATAAAGCTGGTACTAGTTTGTTCACCTAACGTATAAATACGGCGCAGGTGAATACAGAAGCACTTAGTCTTAAGTGAGTTACCCAATAAGTTGAAGCCTCACCCACGATACAACGTGCGGTGAAGTATGGCCTGTTTGGCCCCAAGTAGAGCATTGAGACCGCGTGCGAATTAATAACTGAAGTATCAGAGTTTAACGCTGTACCGTCGAGTTCGACCTATTCTATTAAGTCAGTAATAGTCTATTTATGTATAGTGTATCGTGCGGCGATCGTTCTACAGTGACCAGCATCACCAACGTTTCCTCGTACCAGCTAGTGTGCTTATCCAGGCTGGGCAGCCCACCCTGGCGCTTTCACCCGAGGAGCCCTAGACGAGGACCGTGTGGACATGTACACTGGATAACCTACCCGACGAATGCATAGCCCTTTTCGGCTGGATTATATTTGCTTTTGGTCCTGTAATTGATGGAGCGGAGAATCGCCTACACCCACAATTGTGTGGGATTTACCCTGTGAGGAGCCACGTCGAGCCCGCCTCTCAGAAGCCTGAGGCCGGCTAGCTTTCTTCCATGCGGAGCTGCATGCTACGGAGAACAGCTGTATTCGTCTGCGGATCAAGAGATTATTGCACCGTCTCCTGTACTTGGAGTCTCTTTATCATCGTTGACCCAGACTCTACTACCGACAAATCCTCTCCCCTTGCTGGCTTACAACCGGAGGGACCCTACCAGTATCCCGCTATCTTACCAGAGTACCATAGATATAATTCCTAAGATTCAGGTTGTATTATTATCTCCTGCGTAATATGAGAATGGACATACGTTATTGATTTGCCTACGCACATTCCTTTGCCTTATAAGCGCATCCAAAGTAAAGTATATTATGTACTATCATTACTGCTAATAAATACTTAAACCCAGTTTTGTGTGGAACCGAGTCATTGTGGGAAGTGTTCATCATAAGATACCTGTGTACTGTATGGCCAGTAGTAATGTACATAAGACAGTAGTGGTTTAATGATACCATACTTATATAATACAGTCAGGGAATTGTACCCCTCAGTTACAACAGTGGTATAATAATAGAATCCAATAAAAAAAAAAAACATTGTGCAATAAACAGGTAACAAGCAGGTAACATGGTGGGACATCTCGGTATCTGTACATAGTTATTTACATAGCATGTAGGACATGCTAGATCCTTTGGTAGTGCAATACACTGTTACTGTTGCTATGCTATTTTTAAAGTGACCTTTCCTTTTTGGCCATAAGTGTGGGCGTGTGCGGCATGAGAGTGTGCCCGCTCATGTTAAAGTGGCTGCTAGTGTGTGAGCGTGCACAGCGTGCGTGTCGTGTGTGTGCTCATGTGTGCTTATGTGTGGAAAGTTCAGTGCTCTGTGGCACTCAGTGTTCATTGTTCAGGGCTCTGATGGCCTGGGGGAAGAAGCTGAGCCGAAGCCTCTCTGTCCTAGTAGCTGGGGTTCGCAGGCGTCTGCCTGACCTCAGCAGCTGGAACAGACTGTTATTGGGGTGGTGGGGGTCTTTCATTATTCTGCAGGCTCTGGATTTGCACCTCTTGTTGTATAGAACCTGCAGGGGAGGTAGTGCAATACCCGTGGTACTCTCGGCTGAGCGCACCACTCTCTGTAGGGCCTTCTTGTCCTGTGCCGTGCTGTTTCCATACCAGGCAGTGATGTTTCCGGTCAAGATGCTCTCTACAGCTCCGGAGTAGAAGGACTGGAGTATCTTCCCCGATACTCTGAACTTCCTTAACTGTCTCAGGTGGTAGAGGCGCTGCTTCGCCTTTTTTACGACTGTGTCTATGTGGACTCCCACCAGCTCTGTCTCCCGGTGAGGTGGATCCTCCGCCCCCACGCCGTATCTTTTGGCCGTCCTGATCAGCAGCAGCACAGCCGCTCGCTCCCAAATAGACACTGATCACGAGGAGCAGATGCGACGTGACGTGTCTCTCGGGACGGCCGTCCTTGTGTCTGTGACTCCTGACGCAGATCGGCGTTGACGCGTGAAACGACCCGGCGGCTGTCTCGCAGGCTGAGCGCCGCGGCAGCTGCCACAGCAGCACGGCGCACACGGGGATCCAGCCACCGCAACCTTGCCAGGAGAACATGCGGGTCCAGAGCGCCGCTGCCAGGATGCTCAGCGCCCGCCCCGCGGAAGCATGGTTTATTTTGACATATTCCAACACTAAGACGAAGCCCTGTTGAACTAAACTCTGAGAGAGATATGGGGCGACGGTGGGAGGTAGAGCAGTCGTCTGGTAATCCGGAGGTTTACATGTACCTTATATGTGACAAACAAAACTTGAAACTTGAAACTTTAGTACAATTATATGGGCTGGCATGCAGGGACGTGCACAGGACTTTAGAGGGGCAGGTGCTCAAAGGCTGAAAAGGGCACTACACTTGTGTGTATATATTAACCGAGCGAGCGTAGCGCGTGAGCACGATTTTTAAGGGCCCTTTTCGGGCGGGGGGCCCCCTTTTTATGCTTTTTGGGGGGTTTTGGTGATCAAATATTGAATATTGAACTATAATAATCAGTGCAGGAGCTCACTTATCCTTGAAAGACACTTTTATCACTGACTTAAAAGGCCCATACATCTCCATAAATCAAGTCAAGTCAAGAGTTTTATTTGTCACGGCATACGAGTATACAATGAAATGCGGGTGGTCTTGCCCCGCAACGATGTGCAATACAGTGGTACAACATATAATAGAATCCAATAAAAAAAAAAATTGTGCAATAAACAGGTAACAGGTAACATGGTGTGACATCAAAATCGGTATCTGTACATCGTTATTTACAGAGCATATAGGACATGCTAGGTAGCTTTGGTAGTGCAATACACTGTTCCTGTTGCTAATACTGATTTAAAGTGGCTTTTCCTTTTGGCAATAAGTGTGAGTGTGTGCGCATGAGTGTGTGCCCGCTCATGTTGAAGTGTTAAAGTGGCTGCTAGTGTGTGAGCGTGCACAGCGTGCGTGTCGTGTGTGTGCTCATGTGTGCTTATGTGTGGATAGTTCAGTGTTCTGTGGTACTCAATGTTCATTGTTCAGGACTCTGATGGCCTGGGGGAAGAAGCTAAGCCTCTCTGTCCTAGTAGCTGGGGTTCGCAGGCGTCTGCCTGCCTGCCAGCCTGCCTGTTCAGGGGGGAGGGAATAAGTGCTTACCCTACAGACCCCAAGAAGTGCTGTATATTCTGTATTGTTTAATATAAATGCATTTTTTATTCCAATCCCGATTTGTATTTGAGATTCCCAAATCCCATCGGACTTGACTTCTTCATGTCCCTCAATGAGTGTAATACCAGCATTCAACTGTATGCGCCACAGCGGTTTCTATCATCATCATCATCATCACCACCCACGCTATGCATAAAATATATAGGTCCGTGGAGAGGCACGCTGAGGAGGCCGTGCAAACTGCAATGGAATATGGGGCATCTCTCTCTCTGTACCTAATATTTTTATTATATCCTGAAATTTTTCTGTTGGAAGGTCAGTCTATATGCGTAACGGTAAAAAAAAAAAAAAAAAAATCAAAAAGGGCACTTTTTTGATGAGGCTCAAAAAGGCATGTGCTCAAGCACCCCTTGGCCTCTATGTGTGCACGTGCCTGCTGGCATGCCAGCTCCAATGCAGACTTGGTTGCTCACCAGATGCAACGGAGGCAATGTTTCTATATGGGGGACCAGTCTGACAGCTCAATAGTCCCACATATTTCCCATTGGACCGAAAGCCCATTGGTGCGTTATCCCCAAAACCAAACCCATCGGTCCAAAGTGCCGTTGCCCTGTTAAAACAGAGGCCCACTAGTCCGACGGTCTGTTATGCTGAAAGTACACACACTCCAAACGTGGTATTTTGACGTGCAAACCATGTGGCCTTTCATCCTATCTCTTTTGGCACATATTTCAGCACCATGGACAGAGAGGGGAGGTCTAACCATGAGCGACCAACACACACACACACACACACACACACACACACACACACACACACACACACACACACACACACACACACACACGCACGCACTCACGCACTCACACACACACACACACACACACACACACACACACACACACACACACACACACACACACACACACACACACACACACACACACACACACACACACACACACACAGACACACACAATATTTACAGGTATTGAAGACCAAAAGTTTAACTAACTTTTAACTGAGTTTTAACTAAGTAAGGGATAATGTATGGCTACGAGGTCATTGTCGCAAAATAATTGACCGACACAGAGTTTAGAACACAGAGGCGCAGCCGAGGTGTTTTAAACGTCAGTGAAGGTCAATTATTTTGCGACAATGACCGAGTATAGGCTATACATTATCCTGCTTATTACATGGCTAACTTACTAACAATATACCTAATTCATCGACAAGACGAGATCAAATGCAGACGCAGTTGTTCTGTGGCTCTGTCAGCCCAAATAAAGTGATTATTATTATCGGCAGCCGGCAGGTCTGTGGTCTGATTGCATGACTGAGTGCAGCTGTGCATATGCTGAGCAGCACTGATACAGTGTGTCAGTGGGCTTGATTGGTCCAGCTGCGCACAGCGGTCATTATTGTTCGGCAGAGGTCCGTTATCGAGTAATAACGGACCTCTGACGAGCGCTATTGACCAATCACAAGCAAGCATTTCGGCGAATGTGAAAACGCAATGTAATAATTAAGTTTAACTCAGTTCAGTTATTATGATAAAACAAACAGTTGATGCTGCTCAGTTCAGTTATTATGATAAAACAAACAGTTGTTGATGCTGCTCAGTTCAGTTATGATGATAAAACAAACAGCTGTTGATGCTGCTCAGTTCAGTTATGATGATAAAACAAACAGCTGTTGATGCTGCTCAGTTCAGTTATGATGATAAAACAAACAGCTGTTGATGCTGCGCAGTTCAGTTATTATGATAAAACAAACAGTTGATGATGCTTCTCAGTTCAGTTATTATGATAAAACAAACAGTTGATGATGCTGCTCAGTTCAGTTATGATGATAAAACAAACAGTTGATGATGCTGCTCAGTTCAGTTATTATGATAAAACAAACAGTTGATGATGCTGCTCAGTTCAGTTATGATGATAAAACAAACAGTTGATGATGCTGTTCAGTTCAGTTATTATGATAAAACAAACAGTTGATGATGCTGCTCAGTTCAGTTATTATGATAAAACAAACAGTTGATGATGCTGCTCAGTTCAGTTATTATGATAAAACAAACAGTTGATGATGCTGTTCAGTTCAGTTATTATGATAAAACACAACAACACTAACAGCCCCAGAGCAATGCAGCCACAGTGACTGCACTAGAAAAGAAAACATGGATATATATGTTCAGCCATTCATGTTTTCTCTAGTATTCAGATCCATGTCTATAGGTGGATATTGATCCAGTGTGACTCAGTATGGAAACAACAAGGCTAGCTCCTCCCGGTGATCCCAGCTGGGTCTGAGAAACATGCAGGTCCCATCGACCACCACACCTGGCTCTCAGTCTCCACTCAGCAGGGAAGACCGACACGGAGCAACAGTCGTTTTTCGATCGTCCTTATCGGAGGCCAAATTGCGCAGCATGAATTGTAGGGAAGAAAAGGAAAACCCCAGAGGAGTGAAGGACGGCCGTTTGTTCTGCGACTGAACGCATCGGAGGCCAAATGGTCAAATCCATGTTCACTCTCGTTGATGGGCTTCCTTGCTATTATTCCCGAAAGGCTCTACTTTTGTTGTCCTTTCTAAACACAACCACCCCGTGCCAGAAAAAATTGCAAAGGACCCCTCACACTGTTTCAGCCCCGGCCCTCAGGTAGGCGCTTCAAGTGCATCCTCGCAAAAACCACACGCTTCAATAATAATAATAATAATAACAATACATTTTATTTGCTGGCGCCTTTCAGGACACCCAAGGTCACCTTACAGATCATAAAAAAAAAAAAAAAAAAAAAAAAACAAGGACAGCTTCTTCGCAACAGCCATTCGGACTCTGAACTCCCTTGGCCCCCCTCTTCCCTTCCCCCCCTCCCCCCCTTACACTAACCAAGATCCTGACCTGATGGACTAGACTGATTGATTGATCGATTCTTGAGTTATTTAATCTTTGAGTTTGTATCATGCAATTATTTGAATTATGAAAATGCCTTTATGGATTACGAAATATGAAAAACGAAAACTGATAATTTGATTGACAAGTCATGCTATTATTTACACTGATTATGTTATTGTAACTATTCTTATGATTTGAAACTATGTGTACTTTCCCTTTAAAGATACCTACCCCGAGCTATTCACCTGTACGGTTTACCTTGATATGGGGTGGTGGCCTGCGTGGGAGGGGTGGATCGGGAAAGCAAACAGTTTTTGTACCGCACTGCACGCAACGCACGCATGTACCGCATGTATTAGATATACGAGTTTTGTTTGTTTTGCAGCTTGGAAATAAATGATTGATCCATTGTGACAGCCAAACGGATGGATCAGAATCTTTATTATGTGCGCGTAGCATAGCGACTAAAGCTATCCCCGGAGTGGAAGCGGCGAATAAGAAATACGAAATTGTTTGTAAATTGCCACTATAGGGGGGGGGGGGGGGGGGGGGGTAAATGTATCCATGTTCCTGTTTTATGTACTGTATATGCAGAGCTTCAATACCGATCACAAATAACACCAACCTGGTTGTGTGGCAATAAAGGTAACTTGTATCTTGTAAAGGGAAAGCTGAACTTGGACGGTGGCTCAGGCGGGAGAGCTGGTCATCTGGTTCCCGGTTCGATTCCGGCTCCTCCCCCCGGCAGCGGCGTGTCGGAGTGCCGTTGAGCAAAGACGCCCCTAACTGCTCCTGATGAGCAGGTCGGCACCTCGCACGGCTGCCACCGCTCGTCGCCGTGTGAATGTGTGAGTGAACGTGAGGCATAAGTCGACGGGCAGAGGCATTGCGATGGATTAGCGTGGCCGCTCCCCTTCTTCACACAGAACCAACATCAGGTCAGTTCCGGCTTAATTCAACCCCGCTCCCCTCCAACTTGGCGTCTTCTTTACACAGATCCCAGGTCAGCTCTAATAGCACTGTGTATAACGACTCGGTGTAAAGACCGCTTCGTTGCAACACGAGGCAGATACCTTGTCATTATCGGGGCATGAAATTAACACGATCCACGGGCCAAGATGCGTGCCAGATTTAGCCATGGTTGGTGAGTGTGTCAGACCGACCTCCCACGTTGGCAGGTAACCAGTGTGTGTTACAGTGTGGAATCAGTGCTTTCTATTCCAAAAACCTTGGCTGGCAAGAAATGAAACAGTGCTGGTTGACCTCTGACCTCTAACCTCTGACCTCTGTTACCGCTGAGCCTCAATGGCCCCCGAGCGTGTCGTGGAACAGCTCCTTGAGCGCAAGGCACCTGCAACAACAACCCCCGAGAAGAAGAAGTTCATTCACCACTGCGTTCTCATTGGTTAATTGGATGAATGTCCTCATTGGCTATGGTGGTCATGTGGTGTCACCGCCACATCCTGGGTTTAGATCTGGCCTGAGGCCCGGCTCGTTGGAGGTCGGGTCTAGATGCCATGTCGCATGGAAGGGGTGTTCCCATGGGAATCAACACCAGTGGCGTGCACAGATAGGGCTGAAGGGGGGCTTGAGCCCCGGCCCTTTTGCCTCAAAATGTTTTCTGTCCAACATGAACACTGGGTGATGGTGGTTTAACGTCCTCCTGCCCCCCCCCCCCTGAACTGTCTGTAACGTCCTCCTATGGGATCCAGACGCCACCTCTTTTGCATGTCACCCCCCCCCCCCCCCCCTCCCCCACCACCATCTTTCTCCTGTTTTCCTCTACCGTGTGGTTCCAATAAAGCAAAAAGGCCCTAAAAAGTGATCATGGGTGACACACCACAGCTCACTCTTGGGTGACACATCTCACTCTTGGGTGACACAGCTCACTCTTGGGTGACACAGCTCACTCTTGGGTGCCACATATCACTCTTGTGTGACACAGCTCACTCCTGGGTGACACAGCTCACTCTTGGGTGACACAGCTCACTCTTGGGTGACACAGCTCACTCTCGGGTGACACAGCTCACTCTTGGGTGCCACAGCTCACTCCTGGGTGCCACATCTCACTCCTGGGTGACACAGCTCACTCCTGGGTGACACAGCTCACTCTTGGGTGACACAGCTCACTCCTGGGTGACACAGCTCACTCTTGGGTGCAACAGCTCACTCGTGGGTGCCACAGCTCACTCCTGGGTGCCACAGCTCACTCCAGCTGGCTCCGTGTGTGTGATTGAGGAGACTGATTAGCTCGGGCTCCGCTCCCTCGTGGCGCATCATTAGCGACCCCACATGGCATGACGCGCAGCATGCTAGCTGTCCCGACCCCGTTCTGTAATGGGGCTTTAATGGCCTCGCTCGCACGCGCTCAGTAGCAGCTTCTTTTCTCTTTTTCTCTCTCTCTGGCCCCCCCCCACCCCCACACAGCACCCCAAACCCAACCCCCGCACTCCTTATCCCCTCTTGTTCTATTTCCGGTTCATTCTCTGAAGGGTGTAATCTCTGTGGAGGATCACTATAGTGGCCTGGTGACGTCTCTCATCACACACACACACACACACACACACACACACACACACACACACACACACACACACACACACACACACACACACACACACACACACACACACACACACACACACACACACACACACACACACACAAACATGCACACACACACACACACACATGCACACACA